>NC_084978.1:17064407-17085978 GCF_963691925.1 Scomber scombrus
CTGTAGTCTTGTTTTTCTTGGCAACAATTGAGTCATACATTATTAATGGGATACATTTTTGCTTTGGGTAATTGCTTTGTGTCTTGTGCTCTTCAGCAAGGTCAGAGGTCAGGGGTCAAAGGTTGGCAGGGATTACAACAAAGAGAGAACAGCTTTGAGAAAACGTGCCAAGGCTGATGAAAGATTGTCTCCCAACCCAACACAGCTCTCTGTTGTCTGAAATAATGTTGCTTAGTTTCATTCTACTTCTCTAGGAAAATGTTAACAGTCTTCTGACCCTTATTCATGAAACATAACGATGCTTGCTTTCTTCTAAAATACTTGTTATTGAAGATAGACTAAAATGACTTAGCTACTGACCTATTTCAGTGTGTTTTCAGGTTGGTAAATATTTCACTAGCGCCATGAATTACAAAGAAAATGTGTTTGACAAAGTAAGGGCATACCCTTACATGTTCTGCCGAGTTAGAGAGAAAAGGTTAAAGAGTGTGTTTTGATTTCTTCCTGAAAGGTTAAAGCTGAAGTACTCCGATAAGTTTCTGTTTTCGTGTGCACAATAGAAAGGGGAAGAGTCTGTGTCTACAATATTTGTGCCTCAGTCTTTTTATGCATGTGAGAGGTTGTTTTTCTTTCTGTGCCTCCAACTAGATCTCTGTGTGCCCATGAAACTGTGTGTCTTTGAAAGAAATCAGTTTGGAAGATGCCCACAGCACCAAACTAGGAGTCTACAGATCTTCTCTCACCAAGCTTCCTCCCACCTCAAGTCCCCTCCAGCTATCCAACCAGGCAGCCTTTTCCTCCCTACTGAGCCCCCCCAGTCATCTCAAGCCCATGCTTGCCACTCATGGAATATTTAAAGACAGACATGTACCTGAATGTCAATGTTCGCAACTCTCGCAGCCTTTTACTGTTTCAACTCATCTCCTCCTTTTCTTTGTCAATCCTGTAGCACACACACACACACTGGGTCAGAGTCTGGGAATCTGATCCCTCAGGCTAAACAGACTTTAACTCTGGACTTCAGCAGAAAGCACAGTACATTTTTTCAACTAAAATAACATTAGCAGTGCTTGATTTAATCATATCTAAATGCCAGGGTAAGAAAGGGCAAGTTGAGCTCCAGAAGTGTGCACATTTCAACCACCCCAACTCTCTGGTGTCTTTAAAATGAGTAGACTATAAAACTTGATTATATTCTAATGAAACTGAAGAAAATAAATTTGTCCACAATCAATTTTTTAAACAGTTCATCAAGTTTTTAATGAAATTTGATGAACCCTAGGGTTGAAGTGTTTCTTCATTTGTCTTTTTTTTATAGCAGTCAAAAAATACTACATACACATTCATTTTAAGGTGCAGCGTTTTTCAGATTGACTGCAGTGATGTGCCAGTATGTATTTTGTGTAAAGGTCGACACAGTACTGTGCTACAACCTTAATGAGTTCTATAAACCAGATGATGCCTCAAATGCTGGAATAGATTAATTTTCTACTTTTTCAGTTTTCCAGAAGTCAAGCATGTTTTTACATAATTGTACAGTATGTGTAGTGCAGTATGTATGTATTTGCATATGTAGGTGTGTGTGTTTGTATGTGTGAGGAAAATTAGATAAAGTGTTCAATTTGGACATGACTTGTGTGTTTGTATGTGTGTATGTGTGTGCGTGTATATGTGCCCACGTCATTTCTTACAGCCCTGTTTTCTCTCTCTTTGCAGGGTGGAGGAGAGTTTCAAGACACTTTTCTGGTCGATATTTGGGCTGTCTGAAGTGATCTCAGTGGTGCTGAAGTATGACCATAAGTTCATAGAGAACATAGGCTACGTGCTGTATGGGGTCTACAATGTCACCATGGTGGTGGTCCTTCTCAACATGCTCATTGCCATGATCAACAGCTCATACCAGGAGATAGAGGTATAAAAATAAGATCATCTGTCAATACAAATATTGTCAGTAAGGATCAGTGTGTGATCACTTCTGCACCCGAAGGACAATTAGGTGAATTGAAAATTATTAAAAGTTGTCAAAGATCAATACAGTGGCAGCAGGACAAAAATACATGATCCAAAAATAATTAATAACTAATAAATAATCACTGGAAAGTTCTCAAAAAGCTGAAATAAAACCAATAAAAGCAGCATTTTCATCATATTGATTTTTAAAAAACATATTAAGAAACCTGAGAGTTCATCTTTTTATGCTGTCAATTTGAGACATGATAGATTTGAGATTTGGTATTTCTCGCTCTTTTTACATTCTGGACAAAAAAATCACTGCTGAGAATAGTAGATAATTATAGTAAATAGATCAACAACAGGTTCAGTTGTTTTACAGGTTGTATTTTCAAGTAGAAAAGTCATAACAAACTGAATTAAACATCTTGTTTAATTTTCTCTATACTAATGATCCCCTCACTTATCTAAAACAATCTAGTTTTCATCCAGTGTCATCCTCAAGTTAAATTTTGGTTTATAACTAGATTCTTTCAAAACAAATGCATTCCCATCATCTGCACTTTGTGTCTGTTATCTCAGCATCTCTGCCCGGCATACGCCTGGAAGGAAATTGTGTGTGTGTGTGTGTGTGTGTGTGTGTGTGTGTGTGTGTGTGTGTGTGTGTGTGTGTGTGTGTGTGTGTGTGTGTGTGTGTGTGTGTGTGTGTGTGTGTGTGTGCGTGTGTGTGTGTGTGTGTGTGCGTGTGTGTGTGTGCGTGTGTGTGGGGGTATATGTCTTTGCAGATAATCTCACATACTGGACCCATCAGCATAATTTTTTTGTTTGAGTGTATGCTTAAAGATCTTTCAAGGTTGCCGTGATTCACAATTGTTGAAAAACCTGTTTTATAATGTGTTTTCTATGCATTTCCATTGACTGCTGACTCCTCACTCTTCTTAACTGCCTGGTAGGGCCGCAAACAACTGCACCAAAAAGGCCTTTCCATCTATTGGCCAGGCTAAAAACAAGTCTGCTTCCAGCCACATTTTTGCCTTTGCTTTGTCGTACCCCAAAAAACTGATATCCATAGAAAAGTTTGATCTCATTTTTAACCAGAGCATCTTCAGTTTAATTCTCTACCCAATATGTTATGATCCGCAAAAAATAGGCTTGATACAAGATGGATAAATCCCCATTTTTGTTAGCTTCACCATCATTTTGACTAAAAGGGAGCCGAGAGGGACAAATGAGTGTTTCCTTATTAAGTTTATACAGTTAGGCGAACCCGGGACGCTTGGTTACAATGCTATCACACTATTCTATGCTATCTTAAAGAAGACTGAAACTACAAATGCCCACAGACACACCTGGTGGAGATCTGCACTCTACTGAGTGTGCTCTTTTAGTTGCTACTGTAATTAGCTAATGTTAGCATGCTAGCAAGCATTTAGCACCAGACCTTCATATGTCAGATGCACCCTTCTTCTCCTTGCCTCTGTAGGAGGATGCCGATGTGGAGTGGAAGTTTGCTCGAGCTAAGTTGTGGCTTTCTTACTTTGATGAGGGCCGTACCTTACCTGCCCCCTTCAACCTGGTTCCCAGCCCAAAGTCTTTCTACTACCTGGTCCTCCGCATCAAGTCCTGCCTGATACATCTGTGCAAGGCCAACAGCCGTCGCCACAACAACGAGCTGGAGTTGGGCATGCTCGACTTACAGGGCAAGGTATGTGGCCAGAACTTCTTCATGCCTAATCTTGTAACAAATTATAGTGACAAAATCAAAAAAAATATTTCATTAGCTACATGAAGGAAAGAAAACACATTCATGTCACTAATAACAATTAACAAGCTGACATTATTGTTGACATAATGAAGAATGTTTTAAAAAATTATTCATTTTAGGCTGTGTTTCCCTTTATCTCAGTTTTGTTATCTATTCTAAGTGCTTTGATTAAACATTTCACAAAAACAACACAGTTCCCGCATTTTTCAGAAACTGTGTTGAGAGCCAGCAATTTCACACTTTACAATTTACTGACAGCATACTACTTGTTTTTCTTGACTCCCATTCCACACTTTCTCAGACAACAGAAAATATAATGAAGTGACAGTTATGAATGAATAACTTTGCACAGCCATGATTGATTTAGCACTTTATTTGCTTATGTGAAGCTTTTCCTTTTTCATTTCTTTTTAAAAGAAGTATGTTGCAATGGCCAAAATAATTACTTTTTATCTGCCAGTAGTGCACTTTCTATCTCGATATTCTTGTTTTCCAGGCTCCATCCAAACTAAATAACATTCCCATGTGGCTTTAGTTAACTAGTAATTGTTGAATTTGGAAAAGGGCAAAGGACAAGCTTACTAATTAAGACGAAAACAATCTGCAGTAGACTTGTTTGTATGCATCAGTCTGGCTTACAGTATCTGCTTCCAGTACCAATTACTTCAGTATATGTAATATACAAATGTGCTCAGATGGCCTTGGGTTAAGACCCAGGAAATACATGATAGTCCCATTGCAGGCCTGGGATGCAACTTCTGTTTCATTCATTTTCACCCTTTCTCCCTCTCAAGGATTGTCCATCTAAATAAAATCAGTGTAATGAAAAGAAATTGTTGCGTGAAAAAAAATAGCATAGGCCATTTAACACAGAATCAATCTTAAGCGCTGGCCTTGTCCGCTCCACTCTGTCTGATTTCTCGGCTCAAATGTCTCACCTCAGCGCCTCAGCTAAGCTATTTGTCAGGCCATTGAATCTGCCTGCGTCTGCTCAAATGCCTGGGCAAGTTTTGGATAGGGACAAGATGGGTTACACCCTGCTGCCTCCATGACTTCCTAAAGTTCTATGCAGCCCTGACAGTTTAACTGGAGAGCCAAGCAGGTGCAGCAAGTGATCAATAAATAAGCTACTTACTTCCTAATATCAATATTGGCATCGCCCCAAAAATCCAGTATTGGTTGGGCCCATGTTGGTAGAGATGAATGAATTCTAGCATTATGGTGTGTAGCATGGAGCTGCATCTTACTCATTTGGTGCAGATATGTTTAATATTCTATTTTATTCTATGTACATGTAGTGTATCAATGCTTTGAAAGATTCAACTGCTCTTGGAGAAAAATTGACAATTTAATATTTAAAGAACAATTTTATTTGGTTTTGCCAGGTTTAAACTTTAAAGCTTCATCAGTTACTCTTCAGGTTGCTTCACATTTACTATTAACCTTTTTTACTGTTTAACTTTTATATCATTTGGTTACTATGTTTCACTCCATCCAGGGCTTCTCACCTTTAGTCCATATGGTATAAGGTAGCAGCTTGTTGTATGTGTCCACACTTAAGTTAAAACTCCTTTTGACACTACAGTGTTGAAAAGACAGACAAGCTACAAAGCAAGGTCGTGGACGTAGAAGGCATCTAGAACTCAGTTAATAGAGACTCACTTTGGTCAAAGGATGTTGTCAACACTCTTGGCCCCCTCTTTGAAGATAGGGACACAGCTTAAAAATGTCTACACCTGATTCAAACACTAAGCCTTGCCTTTCATTGTTGTCCTGTTTTGGCAGTGTGTTGCCTCCTCTAATACCCTTTTCAAATACTTCTATTATGGAAGATCACTCAACCCTGAAATGTGACTTTAACACCAGACTGTTGTCTGAATCTTACTGTTGCAACAGGATGAACGCTTTAGGTCCTATCCACGACCAGGAGAAGAGTTCATGCCCAGAAAATCTAGGAAACACCCGACCAGATACGAGGTAAGACACAGGCAAGAATCACAAGCAAAGAGCAAAGATGAGGAGAAACTAGAAGAGCCAGAGAGTGAGTTGATGGAGGCAAAAGGAAAAATGAAATGAGAGACAGGGAGACACATAGACATATAGCCTGAGGAATATAAAAGAAAACAAAAGGGCAGAGGAATAAAAGAAGAGAATGGGGTTGGCTGCAGTGTGATAAAGGATGGCAGGAAGAGAGATTGAGACAGACAAGGACGGGGATAAAGAAAGACTAATATCAGAGACAGAGGTAAAGAAGAGTGAAGGTTTCAATGAAAGGGCAATGAATTGTTTGAAAGTGTGTGTGTAGTGTAAGAGTGTTATTAAAATAGGTAGAGGTGGAGTTGCAATTGGAAAAAGAGAGCAACAGAAAAAGGATGAAAATGCCTCTAATGAGCAATTTGAGGGAGATTGAAAACAGGGGCTTGTTAAATAAGCACTGAGGAGGGAAAAGATGCTCTTGACTTCATTCCATCCTTCACCTTTGCCCTGAGGCAAATCTAAGTCTCTTCACTGGTCCACTGTGCATTTATCTCAACCCCTCAAAGCACACCAACACACATGAGCTTGTACAAACCAGGCATTGAGATATCACTTGATTAGACATTTGTATGTGTGCTGAATGTGCAGTGACAGTTATCAACCCACATCCAGAGTGCCTTCATACAGGGATTGACTACTTGAGCTGTGTAAGCAGCTGCAGGATCAACGTTTGAGACACACCACCTCAGAGACACTACTGTTCTCTACTGCTGTCTGCATGATTTGTGTGTGTGTGTGTGTGTGTGTGTGTGTGTGTGTGTGTGTGTGTGTGTGTGTGTGTGTGTGTGTGTGTGTGTGTGTGTGTGTGAGAGAGAGAGAGAGAGAGAGAGAGAGAGAGAGAGAGAGAGAGAGAGAGAGAGAGAGAGAGAGAGAGAGAGAGAGAGAGAAAGAAAGAGAGGGAGAGGGAGAGAGTACTTTGTTTACTGGCTAAAAACACTGTGATATCAACTTGTCAGCTCCTCTCTATTTAATACTCTCCTCTCCTCGTAGAAGATCATGAAGCGCCTGATTAAGCGGTATGTGCTAAAGGCCCAAGTCGACAGAGAGAACGATGAAGTCAATGAAGGTAAAATTTCCACTTCAGGAAGGTCCACTTCCATTGTGTGCTTATTTTCTTAGGGCATATGTGTGCAGTGTTTTTATAAATGTGAGATAAATTCCCTTAAATGAGATCATACTGGATGTCATTGGAAAGATAAACTGGACTATAAATCTTTATACACTCACACATGTTCAGAATAGAAAACTTTCATGACCTTGTTGATCTGTGCTCACGTGCATACCTGTCTGTATTGGCGCGTGCTCACATGTTCTGATCGTTGTGTATTCAGTCAGTTTCTCTTTTGTGTTTGTGCGTGACTGTCTCGTAGGCGAGCTGAAGGAGATCAAGCAAGACATTTCCAGCCTTCGTTATGAGCTCTTGGAGGAGAAGTCCCAGGCTGCCGGAGAGCTGGCTCTGCTCATCCAGCAACTTAGCGACAAGTTTGGCAAGAACACCATGAGACATTGACAGGACATGCAAAAAGGGGAGGATTGGGAAGGAGGAAGAAGATGGGAGTGCGAAAATAGGTGAAATGAGGAGGAATTGGGGGCAAAAACCAGGGGCAGGGTAGGTATTTTAAAGATGTCAATAGTGGAAGACGCAGAGAAAAAGGGAGAGGGGAAGCAGGATGTTTATACAATAGACAAGCAAGAAAATGGAAGAAAAGCATATTTATGCAGAGAGAGAGAAATGGATATAGAGCAAAATGTACCAACTAAGGCAAAAAGCAGTGTTTTGTATATACAATGAGCAATTAGGAAAGAATGTGAAAGAAAGTATGAGGTCAAAGGGTCAGAGGGGATGTCAACTCAGTTCGGATGGTTTGTGTTAACAGTGGAATTCTAATTAAAGGTAACATTTTAAGGGAGTGAGAGAGGAGAGGAAGACTCAGACTTACAGGCTAGTTGTGAGATAGAGGGAGACATAGGAGGAGGAGAACAAAAGCATCACAAGATACTAAGAAGCACCACAGGGCAGAAACACCACAGGGCGCTGAGGGCCTCCACTTCCTCTGCCAAGAGATATCAGTGCATCACCAACTTGGAGGAGAGGGAAACCCAGAGAAAAGATGACACAGAGAAGGCTGGAAGGAGAGGTGGGACACGAGAGAAATATATCTGAAAGAAGCTTCCACCATTATTCACACCGGAGAGACTTGCTTTCCATGTGTGTTCTCTTTGTGATGACAAGCATAATGATGCCTGTCAAGATACTGTACAACCCTTTACACCACAGGCAATCTAATTAATGCATTTCCATCCACAATGCACAACTTGTGATCAGGAGTGAGAGCGAATAAGAGAATAACTGGAAACAATGTTGGATTTATGCACTTGTTTAAAAGTCATTAAAGAAATGACATTACATTTTCATCCTAACACGGTCAGGATATTTGTATGGCTACATGAAACACAGTAGTAGTGCAGCGCCCTGTGAACTGTGCAAAAGTGACAATAAAATTAGGCTACTTCAGACCTCATGCAGAATGATTTAATATACAGTACAATGTGCAACATGCTGCTAGGTTGTTATAAGTATGGGTGTTATAATACAGACAGGACAATTTCACATAATCCATTATCACTTTAGGTCTTGTGCATATATGAACATCTTTGAGCCATTAAATGTATTGACATATAACGTAGTCCTAGATAACTGATACTATAATCTCCTCTTCATTGTCTTTGCATCACCAAGTGGCTCTTTGTGACTTGCTTTCATAAGTAGCAGCCAAAAAGCAAGATGTCCTCATGAAGTTGTCCTTACAGCTTTAAAATGCAGGAGATCAGTGCTTATGAGAAGCACTGAGGTACACTGTCATTACACATCATTTATGTTAATGAAATAAACAAACCAAATCATTGTATCATTAATCATCACAGTGAAATGTCATCTTTCAAGACTGATATAAAAAATCAAGCTGTATTTGAATCCTTAAAGGTAGTTTTTGGAGTCATTGAGATTAAAAGCCAAAATGCACTAGTACTGTAGGTGTAGAAGGCCCCACATATCATGGCTCAGATACAGTTTATTGATTGATGATTTTTGGCTGGACTGCAACAGTTGGACCAAGCCTATAAATGCAAAAGTGACTGACTGACTGAGTGATGACAGTTCACCACAGGTTGGCTAAATGCTGCCACTTCCTATATCCATTTCAAATGAAAAGCCCTCTGGCATGTATATATATGGTCCAGCCATATACTAGGTTTTCTCCTAGTCTTGTTAAGCTTTCAAACAAGGTTAACATGGCTGACTTTAGAGACAGAATTTAGTTTCAGATGCACAAATGTTGTTTAATTCAAGTTTTCATTTATACAAGTATTGGAACTTGCATCTTTATTTATTCGTATGTGTCATAGAATGAAAGAGCAGCTAACTATTGTCTGTGTGCAGAACCACACCAATAATAAAAAAGACTCCCAGAGAATATCTTATGATATCCAGAGATGATTCCCACATCAAAGACAAAATACTGTATTTTTAACTTGTACGCAAGAAATATTGATTAGCAAAATCTTGTACTGTATATTGTCATATTTTTGATCCTTGAATTAAACAGAGAAAGCTCTAAACTGGCTGGTACATCATTGCAGTACTTTATATGTCTGTGCTGATATGTGGAATTTGATTAAATCTATTGAGTCTTAATATCAGTGTTCATTCCCACCAGTAGCCCTCAGTTGAAGGCAGACATGCTCTGCAAACTGACAGAAAGCAATATGCACATGCACACAAATTCACTCATTCAGAATAAATGCTCTAAATACAAACCATTTCCTGTATTTCAGGTTCACATTTCTCTCAACATCTCAAAGTTCTTCACACAAACATCTTAACCAAGAAGTAGCTGATAGCAACTGCTACATACTATAAACTCATGTCCAAAATCTACTAAAACTAACAAAACATTAAATACATGTTTAACAATCAGCAAAGGTTGTATCCCAACAAATTTCATTACTCATAATCTGGCCTAAGAAAAAACAAACTCTTAATAGGTAGATCTATCATTTTGTCTGTATATATAATATGTAATTAAAATGTATGCCAATATAACACTTAATAGTTTAATATTTATGCTGTGGTTTCCTTTTTAGATGTCATTTAAGTGCTTGCTTCCATTCTGTCTGAACACTTTAGGACAACCAGACAATTGCTGCTCAATTGCTGCCACTAAGTTTGCTTAAAAAGATGAAAAAAATGCAGTGAACTGGGTACAAACAGAAGAGCTTAGGCAGATTCTTAACAACAATATGAAAAAAAGAAACAAAACACAGATACATATATATAGAAATATACTATATTTGTATTGAATACATATATTCAATATACAAGACAAAAAAGCAGTCAAGAGGCTTGTGACCAATCAGTGATGTTAAATACTGCAAACTCCACTCTGATAGTTGGCTGCTGCCTGCTGGCTTACAGGATGGAACTTAGTCTGGAGCAGAAGCTAAAGAAACAAAACATTAACTGAGGTCCTTCAGATGCAACAGCTCCAAACCAACTTCGCCAAGCATCCAGAGTGATAAGGAGTCATTACTTTAAAACACACAAAATTCACACGACTGTAAAAGCATTACATAAAGTGAGTGCGGACTCGGCATACTGTGCTTAAGAGTGCCATTGACTTAAAAGGGTCTTGAAAGCTAAAAAAGCCCCTCTATGTTAGAGTAGTTGGTTTTCCTGTGCATGTGTATGTGCAGCTCATGCAGTCGTATACCTGTGTGAGTTAACCCCAACCCTTGGCTTGTCAGAGACATCCTGAACGCTGCCCTCTAAAGCAGAACTGTAAACACTCCACTCTAGCATATGTCCAGATGTTTATCAGACCACAGTTACTCCATACCATTAATTTACCACTCTCACCAAATGCTCTCTGCGTTGTTTCAGGATGTCACTGAAAAACCTCCTTTTATTGTCTAGTCTACCATTGTGCAAAGACCAACGAACCCTGTAAAGCCGTCACTAAAACTTGCCTTAAATGGTCATCTTTTATACTAGATATGACATGGCTCAACAGAGTTGGGTGTCCTTGTTTTCACTGAGATTTCTATTTGGTTCAGACAACGCTGGTTTATGCAGGAAGTCATTTCTAGGGCAGAAATATTTTTATTTAAAACTACTTTCCACTATTTGTGCCTTTTAAGTGTTGAAACCACAATAGGCAAGTTCACACATGACAGGCAGGGTGTTTTTTTGTTTGTTTTTTTTGTTTTATTTGGGGAACTTCAATACCTGCAATTGATGTAAAGCAAACTTTTAAACTGTAAAAACCTACACTCAAAGTTTTACTTGCTTTACTTTTACAGAAGATTTCCCAACAATGACCATATGATGCGCCAAAATTCACCAAGTACAAGTACAAACAGCACAAATTGGAGTCATCTCATTACAGTAAGCAAATTTGTAAAGTGTGTTATATATTTTTAGATAAAATGGTGCCTTAAAGCTTTAAACATGCGGGAAAAACTCTACAGTAATCACAATTACAAGCTTGGGTGCACTCAGTTGAGCATCCCTTCCCTTTTCCTGTCTGGTTTATAACCTTTGTCGCAATCCCCCCCCCCCCCCCCCCCCTCTCCCTCTTTCTCTCTCTCTTTCTCTGTTCCCTCCACTCCTTTCCTTCCCATCATTCACCACTGCACTATGCAGACCAAATAAAGCAGAAATGCCAAAACAATGTCTCGGAAAAAAGAAGACTTAATTCAAACCACAAAATGCTGTGCAGCGCACACACATAAACAGCAGCCAAGACCCTGACTGGACTATCTCCATAGCAACAAAGTCAGTCTGAAGGAGATGTGCTTTTGGAAGTTCACAGGAAATTCTATTATCTGATTTCAGTGCTCTCCATCAATCTTTTGATATGAGTCTTAGCCTTTAGGGCGTTACTCAGTAACACACATTCTGTCAGTGTGGGTGTGTATTTGTGTGTCTGATTGTGTTGGACATGTGTTTGTTTTAATCACAAGATAACATTTATGCGTTTGGTGTATTTGTTTGTGCTCGGTTGTGTGTGACCTGTGAGAAGACTTTAGCCTGTGTGCTTACATAGTGGACTTTTAAGTGTGTGTGTGTGTGTGTGTGTGTGTGTGTGTGTGTGTGTGTGTGTGTGTGTGTGTGTGTGTGTGTGTGCGTGCGCGTGCGTGCGTGCGTGCGTGCGTGTGTATGTGTATGTGTTAGAACAACACAGTATAACTGACATCCCCTCTCTGGCGTAATTTGTCCCAGAGGCCCAAGGCAAGGAAATGTTTCCAGCCCTCCTTCTATTCCTCTTCATCCTCCCTCCTCCATCCCGCCTCCTGCATCTGTCTTTCTCTGTTTCTGTCTCTCCTGGCAGAGCAGTGAGCGATATGACCCCCTGCCTCTAAAAGACAGGGATTCCAGGGATTTGGAGGAGAGATTAGACTCCCTCTCCAATGTGCCTCTTGCCTACTGCCTGGAAGCCCCCTCAGGAGACAAACATAGCAGCATCCACACATATATAAAAATATGCTACTTGCTTGTATAAGCATATACAAACACAGAAGCTTACGCTTCTTCTTATATTATTAGAAGCTTGAACACACACATACAGTAGGTGGGCTAAAACACCATCTCTGCCAGAAATAAACACACATTACATAGTAAGTGAGGCGCGAATACTCACATATGCACACTCACACACCAGACTGTCTGTCATAAACACTCACAATTAAACAGTGAATGTTAATATGTTCATATACAAACAAACACACGTTTATGCTCATATGATAATGGTTGTATTAACAGAGAAGTGGGCTTTTACACATTCAGATGCACACTCACAGATGAGTGTGTGTCACTCATCATAGATACAACCCTTATCTGTTGCATCAAACACCCCCTTAAGCCATTTCAGTCTCTCATCAACTTATCTCATCAGAAGAAAACTCTCTGGAGAGGATCTCATCAGGAAAAACCTCTTAAACAAACTAAAGCACTATTGTAGATCATAAAGCTGTCACAATTTAACAATCACAGTAATTTGTCACTAAATATAACCTTCATTTCAGTCAGAAGAACATTCTAACCATTTTTTACTTATCTGAAACTGTAGAAAATCATGAATCCATGGTGATGAAACTTTTTTATGGGTCTCCATCATTGATGAAATGTCAATATCTAATTTATGGAACAGTCAGAATGCTGATTGAGTGGTGAAAGAAGGGGCTATCAAAGGGCTATAAGAAGGCAAGACTTGTCAAGTGTTCACCAATTCTGTACAGCTGGAGTGCACTGGTTGAAGATGGATAGAGGGATTTATATGACAACTCCCTGACAAGCCTTCCAGGTGGCTCAACTGGCCCCAGAGGCACGTTAGCTGCCACACTGAGGAATGAGAGTAGATGGAGCCATGATGCAGCAATGAGTGTACTCATAATTGCAACTGGAGCTCAAGAACCTGCAAGCACACACAAGATAAATGTGTCAGGTGCGTATCTTTCTCATGGGGTGATATCTCACTGGAAATCCTAATCACTGACATCATCACTGACATCACAATAAAGAAGAACATTTTCTATATTTCAACAAATATCAGAGAAAACTCTCTACTGTCCATGTTTGAGGTTCAGAATTTGAGAAATAAATGTACTCTCAGAGATAATTAAACTATTTAAATCCCTCGATAATAGGCCTGTCTGATTGAGGCCAACTCCTGCCTGAACCACCTAAATTAAATTGTTTTCTTCATCCTCCAGTAAGATGTTATTTTTTGTCTAGAGTTGTAGAGTTAAAGGTTTATTTTCTTATTCTGAATTATCTTACATGAAGCACTTCTTAAGCTGCATGCCTTCTGTCAGCAATGACCCTGACATAAATTGAATGATAATTAATTAATCTTTTGGAATAAATTGTAATTTAAATATTTACTTGTTTATTTATTCTTCTATATAGTAGACTGAAAATCTTTACATTGCTGACTGGTGATTGGGACAAAATAGTTTTGAAGATGTCCCCTGGGGCCTTGGCAAACACTTATAAAGAGTTCTCACCATCTTCTTACATTCTATAAACCAAACATCTAACTGATTAATCGAGAAAATAATAGACAGATTAATCGATAGTAGAAATAATCGTTAGCTGCAGCAGATAAGCAAAACAAAACAAATGATGTAACAAAATATTAATGACGTATAAAATCTAAATATTTTATTTGTTTTAATTTTCTTGCTATTACAACTTCTGGATTTTACAGAAAACAATATCATTTTCTTGTAAGCAATACATGTTTAAAACACAGAAGATGTACATTCACCTGAAATGGGGCAGCATTTGCCTCACTTTTGACTCTTTATCTATCTATCACTTGCAGCAGGTAATAATGGACATTGAATGCTGTACAGTTACTTCTACAGCATTTCCTGGACAAAAAAAAAAGAAATTTCCCATTCACTCTTTAAAACAGCCGCATGTGTATCTGAAAGGAAAATGAGTGAGACATAGAGAGGAAGTTATGTTTATAACAATTCCAGTACTGTGTCTCGTAATATACAGCAACATTTCCCCTCAGTGTATTTATGTTCGTTCAACATAGTTTCCCTTTTATGGGCTAGCCATAGCTGTTGTAAGAACATTCATCTTCTGACTCACTTTGCCTTTCTTTCCCTTTGTTCTGTTTTGTGTTGGGTTCTGTTTTTACCTTGAACCTGTCACACTCACTAACCCTCATGTGTTCTGTTTGTTTCTCCTTTTTTTTTTTTTTTTTTTTTAAATCTCAACAGTTATTTTCTTCTCCGTCAATTTTCTCTGTATGTCTGTCCCCTTTTTAATATTAATCTCCTGTTTTGGTCATGTTTATCTGTCTGTTTCCTCTTTCTGTCATTAGATGTGTCTGGTATGAGCAATTACCTGTTTCTGTCTGTTTTTCTCTGTCACACCTTCCCCTCCTCACCCTGACTTATCTTACAGTTAATACACCAGAACTTCACACTGAATACACACACACACGCCAACACTGGAGCCATAGATTTTGGCTTTTAAGGGACACCCGTTCTATTATTTCCCATTTGATCTGGGTCCCTCCTCCTCCTTTCCTCCTTCCCTCCTTCACTCCCCATCTCTTCTTCCTCCCACCTCCTCTTCCCCTCCCTCTTTTCACCCTCTCCATCCTTTATGTCTACTAATTTATGTCTACTGGACCAGGGACCCTCCCTGCACTAAGACACACAGACATTTACCTAGGGCAGTCCACTCCCCTCATTCCTAAAACCTCATTCACTGATCCTGAACACAACCTACCCAAAATGATTCACATTTGAAATGCCCAAAATGATTCACATTTGAAATGCAAATGAAGAAGGAAGGACACAGATAATCTAGCTACAGAGAAGATAACTGAAGCTCAGTTTCCCAGCTCCTCTCCTGATTTTTGTTTTTGTTTTTTACTATCCTCAAGATCACACATTGAAATGCCTCAGGTGTTCTGTTACTGTCTGAATCAGCTTTGTTTGCTGCTCTTTCCTGTTAGATTATGTCAGTTTTACTGTGATTTCACTGTGGGCTTTGTAAAAATTGTTTCTTTTTATTTTCCTGTGTCAACATACTGCTGTATAATCTGCTATCATATATTATGTGTTTGTTTTAAAAGTTATATGACAGCTCATATCCTCATTTTGAGGATCAATTAGTGTTCTTTTACTGTGTGAAAAAGTAAATGCCACCCTTTTTACTCCTCCTCGAAATAAAAAAAACAGCATTTAGTGTTTTGGCAAGAGTATCAAGTGACTAATTGTGTAGTATCTGATTTCTGCCAATTGGGGCATTTGATGTGTTGGCAGGGAGAAATCCTATTTTGATGGCTGATTTTTCATTGGAGGTTAAAGAGGAGATAGTAAGAAGAAAAGGAGCACAGTTACAGAAAAGAGAGTGACAGAGGGGGGACATTTGCTTGTCACATTTTTTGTTTGTTTAAGATTCTTGTTGGAAGTCAGTCAGACAGAGAGTGGCATTGTATTGACAAAAGAGATAATGGAGTCCTAGCTGCCTCTGTAGCCATTAGTGATCATATTGTCCGGGGTGTGTGTGTGTGCATGCGTGTGCGCGTGTGTGTGTGTGTGTGTGTGTGTGTGTGTGTGTGTGTGTGTGTGTGTGTGTGTGTGTGTGTGTGTGTGTGTGTGTGTGTGTGTGTGTGTGTGTGTGTGTGTGTGTGTGTGTGCAATGTGCAAATCAGTGCTCTCATAATCTGTCTCTTGTGTGTGTTTTAGTCTTGAGAGTCTGTCTGGGAGTAACAATGTTATCAGATGGTGTGTGTGTGTTTTTGCCTGTCTGTCTTAGCAGGCAAGAGGGGATGAAGTTATTGTTTAGAAATGTTGACCATTTATGATTTTGGAGCTTTGGTAACATTGTTTTTATTAGCCAGCCTGCCAGTGGAAGCAGTGAAAGGCAAAGACTGCACATTATTTTTGGGTAGCTGTTGGACTCCTGCCTGTGCAGCAAATGAGTCCGCTGCATTGTGTATACAGCTGATGTTGGAAAGCAAGAAACAATATCACTTTTTCATGAAGCACAAATAAACAAAACTCAGCAGACTCAGGAAATTTGTCTTAAAGGAATTAACTGTAACAGCTCAGTAAAGCACTGCTCTGAGTGCAGATTACCAACGCTATTGTTACTGCTCTTTACTTCATCCTCATTTGACATGGCATAATTTGAGACGACTGAAAATGAATGATGTAAAACAGGGGCAGAAGGCTTTGAGGAAAGATTTTCTAAACGTTGATAATTTCCCTCCTGGAAATAATGGAAAATAAGAATAATAAAATAACAATAACTGAGCATGAAAGACCCAATTCACCAATTAGCTGTTAGCGCAGAGGAGTGCATATCATTCTGTTTCCCTGCTTTGAGTGTGTGTGTGTGTGTGTGTGTGTGTGTGTGTGTGTGTGTGTGTGTGTGTGTGTGTGTGTGTGTGTGTGTGTGTGTGTGTGTGTGTGTGTGTATGTGTGTTAATGAAAGGGTGAGTGTTGTGCCTGGTTTGTGTTGGCTACACATACATAATCCCTGTTGACTTTCATGGTACACCATTTGCTTTGGTTATATCTCATCAACAGGAGCATTAAGCTTCTTTTTAGTACTTCTCTGTCTCTTTTTCCCCTTCCTGTAAAACAGAATTATTAAACTCAGAAAAAGAATTTCAAAAACGTGTTCTTGTTTATATCCAATTTGGGCTCTCAGTGCTTCATGGATGAGTTGTCTTTTTTCTACCCCCTTTTTTATGAATAAGAAGGATTAAGAAACAGAAAGAGAGGGAGTGAGGGCGGTAGAAAGAGAAAGAGATGGAGAGAGAGAGAAAGGGAGGGAGGGAGGGAGGGAGGGAGAGAAAATACATAAAGAGAGAAACAGACCACACAGCACAGAAATGGAAAAGAGACTTGGGAGAATTAGAATCGAAAAGATGACTCAAAAGATGTGTTTCTGTCTATGTGTGTATGAAAAACGTAAACGAACACATAGAAGGAGAAAGGTCATTGTTTTGTGTGACATGATGCCTGATAGAGTCAAGGAGGGTGAGGGGGGACTTTGATTGGTTGAGGCCCTTAACAAAGGCTGTAGTGGTGAAGAATTACAATCCACTATTCCTAATCAAAATTCCATTGTCGTGGCTTACAACTAATGAGCTAAGCCTGATAACTGGCACAATTAGTCACAGAGCAAGGCATCTGTCAACATATATGTCATGGTATATCACAACCGCTTTCACTCCCTTTATAACCAACAACACCTGATTGTGTTGGGCGAGTTAGATCTGTTACAAACCTTGCAGTGGAGTTTTGCACATACTGACAACACTTGAAGGCATTCACACAGATTTTGATAAAATGGGTCAGATGTCCTTTGTTTGTCTTTGGATTTGCCTTTGTGACTGTCTTGCATGTGTGTACTTGTGTGTATTTGTGTGAATGTATGATGGAGATGAAGATAGCAGCAAGCCTGCAGCAATGCAGGGAAGAAGTTCCACAACCAAAAAGCAATAATAAGCAGTAATCTCCATCACAATTACTGCTGCCCCTCCACATTGGTAAACAAGGCTTTAGGCTGTATTTACATTCCCCATGTGACATACATATCCCCAAACCCCAGTCCTACTATAATCTTTAATGATCACATATAACTTTTATGTTGTATATGTTATTTGTAGGTAGCTGGCCTCAAACTTTGTATTGCCCATGTTTGGCATCAAAATCATTTCCCAGGAGTGTTTGGGTAGTTGAGTGGTTAAAGCGCGTGCCACATAATTGCAGTGCCCCTGCTTCGAATCCAGCAAGGGACCTTTGCTGCAGGTCATTCCCCTCTCTCTCCCTGTTTCCTGTCGTCCTATATGCCACTACTGCACTTACAAATAATGCAAAAAATGCTCCAAAATATATCTTTAAAAAAAACAGTCTAGGGAAAGTTCACAGTACTTTTGCTGCACTATGTGTGTATGTGTGTGTGTGTGTGTGTTTGTGTGTGCCCCCTCCGTCCTTGCTCTATGCCTGCCTGCCAGCCATTCTGTTGTGACAGAACAGGTGCAGATGAATATGAAACAGAGCAGTAGCCCTTTTAGGGTCTGGCCCTTTGTATGAACGCTTATGTCTGAAGCATCATATAAGAGCAATCTGACTTCCAGTCTCCATGTTTAGTATCTTCTTTTTAGTGTCAAGCAGCAATCACAGAGATCAAACAGTTATGTTCCAATCAGACAGGCCAAGCCATGTGATTTAGGGGAAGGATCAGTTTTGTTGGTCTTTAATATGAAGTCTTACCCAAAGTAAATGGACTGAGAATAGTGACTTTAATGAGTCAGACACTTAGACTACCTGGTTGACCTTTTCTAAAATTGAATCACCCATACAAGATCTTACACACACTCACCAATCTCACACCCTTTCCTGTTCTCTCATCACCCCAGTGTGAGACATTCCCCACACTGGCCCAGAAATGGCTCAGACTCAACGTTCTCTCATCATTTGATAAGATGAGATAGATAGATAGATAGATAGATAGATAGATAGATAGATAGATAGATAGATAGATAGATAGATAGATAGATAGATAGATAGATAGATAGATAGATAGATAGATAGATAGATAGATAGATAGATAGATATGGCTTGTTCTTGTGACTTTCATAAACAGATCTGTCCAGTGACGTGCCTCCAGCGCCCTCCTTCCTCCCTCCTGATCTGCAACTCTCTCTCTCTCTCTCTCTCTCTCTCTCTCTCTCTCTCTCTCTCTCTCTCTCTCTCTCTCTCTCTGTGTGTCTCTCTTTCTCTCCTTCATTCGCTCCGTCATACACACGCAACCCAGGGCAAGGATGGGAAGCTGTTTGTGCTCCCAGTGTGCTGCATTTTTTGTCCTCTATTAATGTAATTTTTTGTCGTATTGGATTGATCATCCCGTAAGGGCAGGCCGTCGGTAACATCTAACTGACAGGTATATCGACCTTTTACTGAATAAAAGAACCAACAAAGAACTGGAAAAACTGGGGTTACGGCTTGACCTTACTCTGCGCTCTGTACGTACAAGTAGGCTAAAGGCGATCTTATTTTGCTGCGCACCACCACTCACAAGAGGACGTGTGCGCAATGATCACCGTTGAACTCCACCACCTATGCCAGACCATAGAGTCATTTGGATAGCGCTGCAGTTGCCGACGAAACCCTCACTGTGCTTAACCTCGCGCGTGGCAGGATGACTTGGAATTAAACACCAACAAGTGGAAATTGGCACTCTGTTCATTCACTGGCGCTCTGATCAGTACTGGTATATGGATTTGGTCAGATCGTCTTAATGTGGTGAGAGACATTCGGTTGATATCCCACCCAGTGACATATGGGCTGCGGAGATTTGAAGCTATCGACCAGCCGCTTCGCCACAGCGCGTCCTCGGTGGGGCTAGAGCAGACAGAGTCGGGGACACTGAGGAATGCGGAGCCGGGATTTTGTCTCTTCCAGCTCACCTGCGGAACTCTTCGCAGCGCACACCAAAGTAAGTGATCCTAGTAATTACAACCATGTGTCTTGGGTTTGTTTAACGGTGCTGTGAAATTCCACAAAGAGCAATATCACAAGGTCCCATGGTATTTCTAGGAATCTGTTTGGACTTACAGTGACGCCAGCCTACTTTTTCATTAACACATATGGCATAACTGTGACATGGCACACTATGCGCAAAAAGTTTAGATATTCTTTGCCACTGGATGGAGTTTATCAGTGACCTTTTCAGAAATAAAGGGATAAGGTATTATTGAGATTTTAATAACCTAGTCCAACCCTAAACGCTGTTTCTAATGTCACACAGAAATGGCTCATTTCTTTTTTGTCAGTGTTGTTGAAGCATAAATATGATAGGCCTATCCATATTGATGTAGTACATTTATCCGTGTATATCCTATTTGTCGGCTTCAAAACCTTCTCCCTGTCTTTTCAACTTTCCAGCCGACCTACGCAGCCGGTGAGCACGCAGGGCGCCATGCTGAGACAGATCCTCCTGAACTCCACCGACACCCCGGACTTCGACTTGGTACTCATGGCCCAGTCGTCCACGCACGCCCCCGCCTCCCTAAACGCCTCCCACGGCGGCTCGGTAAGTGTGGCCGCACTCCTGAGACCCACCACGGGGCGGGGTGGAGGGCTCCGCGATGGAGAGCTCCACAAACCGGACCTGATCACCTACATAGTCATGTGCCTACTGCTCTTCCTGTTGGTGCTGCTCATTGTGTTCTTCATCAACTGCCAGCTCCGGAACTCTTTCTTCGCCTCCATGCCATATGACAGGTCGCTGAGAGAGGCCCGGACATCGTACAAGTAGGCTGGATCGCTGGGACTTTACTGAGACTCTGGTGGGGTTAGGAACCCACTGGCCCCGAACTTCTGCTGCACGAACTGTATACATGAAATTGTTGCCTTTACCATGTCTCTTGGACACATTGGATGGCCTAAATTGCCCAAAATCCCCAACGAAACCTCACATTGCAGATCAGGGCATAAAGTACGTGAAAAGTTCTTTCACTTTCAGCCCCATCACAAAAAAACAGCACTTCAGAGCATTATGGTGCAATTTTAGAAGATGAGAGGTGTTGGTCTACTGCAGATGGGAGGATGACAGAGGAAGTGAAACTCTTGATCAAATTAGTGACTAACATATTTTCTGGAAATTATAGAAGGAAATGTGAAAACATCCATCATCTCCCTTAATCCCACAGTGCACTTTGGAAACAAATTGTTCATTACTTGCAGTGAGCTTAAAGCGCTAGAGAGCGTTGGAGTTTAGGTCCAAATTCATAGTTTTCATTTTACACTGGCCTTGACAAGATGAATCTGTTTGGTTTTTTTCTGTGGAAATGTGACCTAAGTCAACTTAGAAAGAGTCTACAGTAGTTTGTATATAAGATATTTTGTATAATTGTAACTGAACTGTTTGTCTTGTGAAATGATGCCATCAGTACACATTTTCCACCCTTTGTCCGTTGTAAAATGATCATTAAATGACAGACTGCAGGCCTCACATAAAGATATTCAAATACTCCCAAGCTGAAGTCTTTTCATCTATGCAACTGTTTATGAATGATGATGCTGCAGCTGCTGATGTGATGGGCCAACTGTTAATCACTTAATACGTCCGTATGGGGCATTTTTACGAGTGCCATAGGGCTGCCAGCGTTATCGTGCACTTTTACTTTTAATTAACCTCTCGTCTGCAATTTATAGCACCAATATCCCGGAGAGTGAAGACTTGAGGCTGAAGTATATGACGAGTCGTGAGCG
>NC_084978.1:17086178-17211143 GCF_963691925.1 Scomber scombrus
GCTCTGAAGCCTGTTGTGACTGGATGTGAGTTGTGTAATAAAAGTGCCGGTGACCAATTTGTTGAGACAGGCACACAGAGGAATGCAGAGTCACTACACTGAAATACCATACACAGAATGGAAACTCGTCTCATTGGGTTGGTTGTTATGTAGTTTCTTCTTATGTAGTTTAAAGTACCTGATGGCTTCAAGTACAGTTGATGTCAGTGGGACTGTCTAATAGTGGTCGCTCTAGTATGTTGCTTCAGGCAAAGAAAGGTTTTCATATGAACAGTAATTATCTCTCCACCTCTGAACACGAGGAGAGAATTTCTGGGAAGGCTGTAATAAAATACCACTTTGAATAATATCACTTAGCGATGGGTCTTTGAGCACCAGTCTTAAATTCGTATTGGTTCCTGATTGGTCAGAACTACATTACTGATAGCAGCAACAGTTTCAATCAATAAATCAATCAAACTTAATTTATATAGCACCTTTCTAGTGCTTCACAGTTGATTTATAAGCTATTATAATAATAAAACAGTGTTGACCAAGAACATCAAAGAGAAGGAACAAGAACAAGAAAAACAAAAGAAGAATTACAAAGAACAATTTAAGTACAATGCATGTGAGAACAATGTAATAAAAAGTTTTAAGATCTATACTAAAAAAATCCAAAATAAAATAAAATCATAAGAGAAACCGTATAATGAAAGCTAGACTAAAAACTCAGTTAAAACAGTATTCAGTACTGCTGTGGGTAATTTGAAAGTCATTCATTTGTTTGTTTAATGTTGATTTTTTTTTTTTTGCCTAGTGTTAAAATGAACTTTTCTCCGTGTCAAGTCATCTGCACATGATGATGCACTCATTAGTGTTGCATGACCACATTGTTATTGTGTGTACTCTCTCTGGAGTTAGTGTTGTGACAGTACGCAGGTTAAAAAATGCTCTGAAAAAGGGGATCATTGTAACAAAGCAAACCTCCCCCACAACTTATGCTATGAACAGTTGTGTTCAATAGAGAAAAAGCTGACAAACTAAAAGTCAACGTGTCATATATTTGTAGTGTTTTGGATTTTCAGAGCAAAGCAGCTTTTCCTGTAGTCAGTCCACTCCCCTCCTGCCAGTGTTATTGAGTGACTCCAGAGCCCTCATTAAATTACATAGATAAAGGGTACACTGGTGCACCTAGTTATACATTTGAATTCAATGAAATTAAGGAAGTGTATTGATAAGAGTAATACTAAGTATCATTATAATAATTTATTTATACCCAGTCCTAGTCAGACTGCTGGAGTATCTTATTAGCTTTGCTGAATGTTGGAATGCATTCATATGCATTATATGGATTTAGATTTCTTATTCTTATTCTTTCTTATTAAATTTGCACAGTGTACAGTAGCTAATCTTTTATGGCAGCTGTGAAGTAGAATGTGCCAAGCTCAGTAACACCTCCCTATACATTTAGACAATATCAAGTATTTAATTCTACCAAATATTCCCATGTCGTTCATTTATTAATAAAATATTTCAAGGAAAATATATTACAATATATACAGTACCAGTCAAATGTTTGGACACACCTTCCTATTCTGTTGACTGAGTCCAGCCTTTGACTGGTCCTTTATATGCATATGTAACAGGGTAAAATGATGTACTGTAAGATCTATCCCATTCTTACTCACTGCAGTTTACTCTCCTGTAAGCAACTGCCCTGACTGCCTGTCCAAACCACTGTGTAAACATTCTGCATGGTTGAAGACAAAGGTATTTTTGCTACTGCCATACTGTCACTTATTAAGCTAACTGATCAGACAAGTTATATTTAGGCTGCTGTGCAAATGGTGACCTGAAGTCGTGTAGACCCAGGGCTTGACACTGGGCAGCTGCATGATCGGTGTGAGCGTTGAAGAGTTGTGTCAGTCAACAGCTTTTCAACACGCAGTAAAAACGCAGTGTCACAACTCTCCCTTGTTCCTAGTCAGATGGTGAAGCTGACTATTTTTGTGTTACTTATGCAAAAAATCATTTCGTCCCGTCTGTGTTTGTTTAGAGTTTGCATGCTGCCATGCATTTGTTGTTTAGTGTGATACAGAGCGGCTGTATAGGGAACAGAGCACTCTGTTTTTCTGCACGTCATTCTTTGTCACCCTTATTTCCTCTTACTATGAGAAGCACTTGCAACAAATGCCTGTGTACAGATGTTGTTCTGAGCTATTCAATATTTGCCACCAGTCAGTTTTACCAGCACAGATGTATAGCGAAGGCCTTCACGAGGTGTGAAGTGTGTCAATAGGCTTTGTTTTTATATTCTTCTAGAAAATATATAAAAATACAAACTTCAAACTACTCTGTACTCATAACTGTTCACTTATTTTTCACAAGCTCAATTTGTCAACTGTTAAATCTTACTTCTCCTTCTTGCATGCATGCAGGTTCACACACACACACACACACACACACTCTCTCTCACACACACACACACACACATACACTCCCTCAAACACACACACACGTTATATTATTTCACAAATTCTGAGGGCTGTGACAGGAAGTTGTGCAAAAATAGCGAACAGGATGCGTCCTTATTCTTCCCCATTATTGCTTACGCCTTATCACTCTCCTTCCCTCCTTTCCATCCATTGTGCTGGGAGGTACCATTGGGATAGTAAATATGTTTACACACACACTCCCTCTCTGAGGAATTTGGAGGCCTGGATGATGTTAAATCATAGAGCGAGGTTTTATCATTACAGCCTAATGGACAGGTTCGAAATATTCCAGAGACCGCAGAGGGCTAACACAGGCTAACTGTATTAAACTGTGTAATCAGGACAATGTTTCTGCTGTTGGTTTTTCAAATGTAATTTTTCAATACTTTGAGCATCACAAGTTAAATTCCATTTACCTCCATTTTAATGGGGGTAGTGGAAATCAGAAAGCTCTACTGTCTACCTCAAAACCTGATCAGATTAAATAGAAACTATGGTGGTGGTCTTCTGTGGGGAGAGGTAAAGGTAAAATCCATGTGAGCACTAATGATTATTTAGGTCACCAAAAAAAATGCAAATCACCCGTCAAATGTTTATTATCATATTTGACAAATATAGTCAGAGATCCTCACATTTGATAATGAATAATGACCGAAACTATTGATTATCAATTGTTACAGATTCATTCGTTGGACTAAATGTTCAATTCTTGTCTATGCACAACTTGATCAGTTTTCTCCTCAAAATCAAATGTTATTGTATCCATTCTGTTGAAATAAGTTACCAGTGTTACAATTTCTACAAAAGGTATAGAGGTACAGCTAGTTATTTTTCTAAAAGTAGATGTGTGACATCTGATAATGTTCTAATAAGACATGGAGTTACATTAATGACTGTCTCCACATACGAGTAGTGGTGCGTACTTAAACTCTGTCTTTTTAAGAGCAGTTCTCGTATAAGCAGTCAGCTGGATAGACAGACCTGTAGACTGATACTCAAAGATATGAATGCTCTTAACCGTGCGTGTTACCTATGTTGTGTGTAGGGGGTTTAGGTAGGATTACAGCTCAGCGCTCCTCTGTGACTCTCCACAGTCTCCCCTTTGACAGATTACAGCTAATCTCAGACTGCTCTGTATATGTCAACAGCACGACGGTAAACAGCATGTGCCTACCTGCTGCTCTCACAGCCGAGTGTGTGGAGAACAGCAGTCTGTGCCCGTTACTCTGAAGGCTGTGTAGGCAATTTAGCTGCTGGACACACATGCACACCCTGCAGTGCCTTGGAGAGGAGTGTGGGAAACTAAGTATATCCTGAAATCTGTCATTACTTCAAATTATAATCACTGTGTCAGCCGATGTATAGCAACGACTTTAGCACCCATGCACAGTCTCCAAACAAGTGGGGCAAACATGGAGCTGCATCGGGCCACAGGCAGTATCATTTACAATTTAATATGGATAAATCCCAAATACAGCTTAGTGATGTTTCAGTTTCTCTTTTTGACAGAACTTTGCAGCTTTGTACAGTTTTTTTCATGTACATATTTTAATATTTTAGTGCACATTCCTCCATCATTTTGACAGAATACAGGATTTTCCATGGATCTACATTAGGTAACAGGTATGAATGGAGGCTGGAATGCTACTGGTACATGAACCTGTCAGCAGCACTGAGGATGTATTGTAAGTCAAAGTTTCAACCCAAACAAAAGTTAATGTCCTGTTTCAATGTTTGCGCAGAGTATTCATGAGTCACAGATTTCTGCCAGTGGAAATCACATGGAAAATGGGAATGAGTTGTTGAAAAGTGGGTCCAGGTAGTGATTTTGTTCGTATTTAAACATTGGCTTGTATTAATATTAATTAGCTAAATATCAGTAAGTATTAGTATCTAAGGGGGGCGTTAGAACGAATTGGAGGTCAGATAGCGGTGAAAGTTTGTGATTTGTACACATTGAACTTGTGTATGTGTGAGGAATGTGGTTACATACTTTGCTGATAGATGCTGCACTCTGTCTGTAGACAGTGTGAGTAGATGGAGGAGTTTGAATGTGTGACAGTGAATCAGTGGGGAAATGTATCAGTGCAAAGCAGAAATTGTACTTGCAGACAACATAAAAATGGTGGAGACATATCCCACAAGTGCCACAAATCAGATGGAGACTTAACGAGAAAGTGAACCCAGTCTAATAATCTTGATAACAAACATTTTGGATTTTGTGGTGACATTTCAGGAGATGTATACAGTTTTATCTCTGGTGTTGCAGTTATGGCAAGACAATGCCTGCAAAGTCACTGCCATTGTTATCTTAGAATCTAAAAATGGCAAATAGAAAATGATTTATGAATATGAAATGTCATGTTATTTCATCAATGAGTTCTGCGTTTTGGCAGTATCGACTCCTGGCTCGATGCCACTCGTGAATCGCACAGATAATGGCCTATTTTAAGTTCCATTGTTGTTGGTGATGATGTGTAAAGGCCAATTTGTGGTTAGTGCATCCGCTTGGCAGCAAGAGTTCCAAAATTTGACTACACGGACTGAACACCACAAACAACTACGGATGTGCAGGAAAAGCAAACTGGAAGTACTGACAGAGCTTTGCTGTAACAAAGCTGCTTGTAAAACAAATGTCCACGGTAATATTTCAGGGAGATGGAGTTGAGTTACACTGTAATATTTTAGTGCTTCTTTAGTTTTTCCTGACCCGCATAAACATAGACTTGTGTTCTATTAGTGTTGGTGACTCAGACTAACTTCCTTTAAATATCACTTACTGTTTCTGTGAAACCCATTCATCAAATCCCACTCCTCTCCAAATTATAGGCTTAGTCTTAGTCTTGTGTTATTTAATCTGCCCCCTCCCCATTGTTTCTTACTCACAGCTGTGTGTGGTTGTTGGTGTTTGTGATGCTTTCGTCACTGTGTTGTTATGTTTGTGCATGTGTGTTATCTGTTTGTTTGACTGTCTTTGTTTTTCTCTACCAAGCATTCCTTTATATTTAGTTTATTATTATATTATTATTATATTATTAGACAATTATATCACAATATCTATTGTCATACTGTGATGAAAGTGTATGTGTATTATCCACTTTTTGTCACACCTGCTATGTAACTTCTGTTTTAAATATATTTGTTGGTTGGTATTAGTTACACAGGTAAGGTTTGATTGTCCAGGGCTCCCTAAAGTAAAAGTCATGTTCAATCCATCCATCCATCTTCTACCACTAGTCCTGTTCATGTTCTTCATAAACAACATTTTGTGACCAATCACAAGGCTTGCACTGGCATAAAAACCCATCAGTACAAAACATAGGGAGTATTTCTATAAAGAACAAGACTGCAGTCATCACCTTTGCAAGAAGCTTCTATTAACCACAAGTTGTGTATGTCACTGATGGTGAAGTGAAGTAAGATATGACACTTTTAGAAAATAATTAGTTTCAGCCCTTAGTTGACAGGTTCAGAACCTGTTGCCATGCACTGCACAGAAAATGAATCCACATCCTGCCTGTTGTCATGGTACTGGTTGTTAAGGGAACTAATTACATATGGTCTGTTAGTAACAACATGGATGATAGACAGAGGAATGAAACCTAATGTACATTTTATTTTTCTTCCTACAACATATTTTGTGATGCTTCATCTGGAACTACCACAATGTAAATGTCTGTTGAATTGCCTCGAATGAGATGTGATGTGCTTTGGAGGTAGTTTTTCAGATCGGAGGCTACATGACAGAAACATCACTGTGCAATTCACAATTCAGTGAGACTTGGAAGACTTACCAATAGCACAGACTTTGTTCATTTTATTGCGACATGTGATTGGCCCACTATCGCAGCAACCCATACAGTATGATAATACTTAATTGTACAGTTTTGTAGAATTATTTAATAAATATTTCAACAATTTGCACCCGTTCAAAATGTATTTGTGTAAAAATCAATTGGATGGGGACGAGTGGTGGCATTTTGTAAGGGTACTGGTATCATCATTTTTTAAATGATACCAAAAACATAACTCTATTACAAAAAAATGCCACCAGAATAATTTGAAATATGGTATAAAATTGACTTTTTTCACATTGCAGTTTTAACTAATACCCAAATATTTCCATATATTATTCTGTAAATTTAATTAAGAACTTATTTAAGTTTGATTTAAAATTATTTTCCACAATGGAAATATTTGTGGTATGCTGTGATGTGTATGTAAAATGTTTGGGGTTTGGAGATTTCCTCACACATTGCTCACTTGCAGCTTGCTTTACAATTTGATCTCTTTATTAATGGTTCAAGTTGCATTTAATTACTGAATTAATTCAACTTGAATTCATCAATAAATTATAACAGTTTCCAAGGCCCCCAAAGTCCTTTTATAGGGCACAGTGAAAATGCATACAATTGGGTCATGCAACACCACACCATGGTTACAGCACGCCGTATACAATTTGTGGAACTGAGAGAGGTGATATTTTTAGTTCAATCAGAAAGCTGTCATTTCTACTAAGGACACAACAGCTGGTTTGGGACATTAATTAACTGATTGACATTTTATTGATTGAATATCAGGGTTTGTTCTGTCAGAATCAGAAGACGGCGGGGAGGTGTACAAAGAGACAGACAGGGCAACAGTGGCCTCCCTTGTTTTTAAATGCAGGTGGGTGGGGGCTGGTTGGCTTTTGTTTTCTCCATTAATAACAGTAAAGCAAGGACAAGGAGCAGTCATGCAGAAAACGTGCCTCACTTGGACGGACGTAGAATCATAATGCCTCTCACACAGTCAGTCAGTGTACTCAAATGCACCTTGAGTCAGTTGGTCAGTGATGCGTGTAGTTGCAATAAAAAAGTATAGCTTAGAGATCGGATGTGAAAGAATTGGAAGAAGTCCAATTTTTTTTTTTCAATCTCTGACGGTCTGTCCTCACAGCGTTGGTAAATATAGTTTGCTATTTTGGGAGTCTATTTTTTGCTGTTTTGTTTGTGTTTGATTTTGTCACAGGTTGCTTGGATCATGAAGAGTTTTATCTTTTCAGGGTGTCAGAGGATGTCACAACCTTAATTATTTGAGTTTGAATATGTCAGTAAAACAAGGCTCTTCAGCTCAGGGCAAAGTTAGCTGTTAAATGTAAGGGAGAGTTTTTTTTCCCTTGGAACACCGTTTATCAAACATATTTTTGTATGTGTCATACGTCAGGGCTGTTTAGTAATTTCCTGCTGAGGCTGCATGAATAGAAAACTTTTCACTTGCGTCTGGGTGTGCCTGTACAAGCGCTGCTTCCCCCTCTGCTACATCAGTACACTCAGCTTGTAGCCATGGAAACACTGTAAGCAATAAGCAATATTATCTTGGTGTGGTCAACGTGATGAATCACATATACACACACACACACACACACACACACACACACACACACACACACACACACACACCCCCACCCCCACCCCCACCCCACCCCACCCCACCCCACCCAACTCAACTCTATTTCCCAGACCCATCCACACAGTATTAACATCCAGAAATATTACAACTCTAACGCCACAGGTTACACTTTACAAATAACAGAACACAGACATAATTGAGTGCAGTAACTCCACATTCATCTGGGCAGACAGGCCATTTGTTTTCTCTCTCTTTCTATAAATACCCCACGCAGTCATGAGACCAAAGTAGTTTCAAGCTCTATACAATGAATGTGTGGGACAAACGTTTTCATGTATGGGGAGAGCAGCACGACACACCACAAAAGTCCCTTGCTAATTACTGGCTGGAACATGTGATATATTTTAGTACTGGACAATGAATGTTTATGTGTGAACTGAACCTACAGGCAAGTCTGAGTCACAGTCAAAATCATCCAGATCTACTACACTAATTGACCAGGCTTGACACAAATTCCTGCCTGGCGATTACTGATAAGTGAATCATTTTAACAAAACAAATATTCATTATATATCGATTAATTTTAATATAGTGCTTCAGTGTTGCGGGGATAGTGTACCATCCATTGGCTGTAATCCTTGTTTGATTAAAAAAAATGGGAATGCCCCGAACTCTATTATTGACTGGCATCATGGTAGACCACAGATCAGTCTGTGCTGGCAGTACAGTTTTGTTATTTCATACTATTGTTGTAAACTCCTATTTAATTAATAGAAAGATGCTGTCTGCTAAATATATTTAGACCTACGGTAAAACAATAGAAGATAAAGCAGGATATAAGATTGACATAAAACAATAATGATAGTATGTTATTCACTTAATTGGTAAATGTAACACTAAGGTAAATGGTGAGGCATGTCACATCCTTGTCAGAAAAATCAGCCTTTTCCATATTGTGCAGCAATGCTATTAATTTAGTGTGTCTCAGTTTTGACAGAAATGTGAATGCTTCATTCATTTGCATGTAAAAGTGGCCACTCTGCTCTCTGCCAGTTTGCATTTACATAGTTTTCATTCTTGTTCTTATTTATATTTATCTCACTCTCAGGACCTACCTACTTAAATATGTGACAAGGACAGATAAGGACAGGTACGCACACATCAACAACACAATGTGATTGGCTTATTATTATCGCCGTCACAAGCCAGATGCATCTACTGATTTATGTTCTCCTCAGCTTTCTGGTCGTGGATACAGACAGAGAAGCGTGCGTGCGTGCGCGTGCGTGTGCGTGTGTGTGTGTGTGCATTGTAAAGAGCTTGGCATAGTGGCACTGCAGGGACTTCGTTCTCCTGGACAGAAAACTGTGAAGCAGTAATCATTGCATTGATCTTCATTTCTTACTTTTTAAAATTTGCCCTCTGGTGCAACTGTAAAATTCCTTTTGCAGTTTGAATTTTTGAGTGCACCTAATTTAAAGAAAAAGTGTTGTAGTAGTATTTACCAATGCATTTTTGGTTTCACTTTTATTTTCTGGACATACATAGCCGGCTTGCTAGCATTAGCTATCCTATCAGATAGGGATGAGCTGAATGAAGTAGAAGCTGCACACTTTCCAATCAGTTCTTGTTGCTTCACCATTCGTGAACCGATAATTCAAATTGAGAGCTCTGATCAGTTTATAGTCTTTTTCAATCTGTCCCAATTGTTAAGGTCACTGCAAGTTAGCCAGAGCCAGCTAGCCACCTGCAGTTCTCATATAGTACAACTATTGTGACTTAAGACAGCTAATGTTGCCAGCTATTATCAATGTTACTATTTACCTAAAAGTCACCTTTCTGTAACTGAATATATCACAGCCTCTTTGATAATTACTACAGGCTGCTTCAATCATATGTCCTGGACTGGAGGATGGAAAATATGCAGGAGGGACCTGTCAGGGATCAAAACGGTGAATTTGTGTGAAAAATAAGCGACTGTACTTGCATTTCTGTTCTTATGTTGCTGAACTGTCCGTCGTCTAGTCTCTCTCCCACTTTGTGTGTATCCAATAAAATAGTGCCACAGATTTCCCACCTGCTATCCTTAGACATGAATTTCAGACGCAGTTTCCTCTGACACAGTCAGTCTGCAGTCATAAATCATTTGCAATGTGTATATCTATGAATATACAATCCCTCCTAACATATTTTGTGTCTCTAAACAGGAATCCCTTAAAATACATATTGCATGAGACCAAATTTTTGACAAAGCCGCTTTTCTTCCATTTCACAGGTGCAAAACATCAGTGTGGCCCATTCCTGAAAATGTACACAGGGAAAATTGATTCTTAGATCTATCATGGTCGATTCTGCATCGATTTGCAAAAGTAAAAAATTGATGTTGCAAAATGTTATTTAATAACGTGATGTTGATGGAAAGAAAAAGGTGGAACTTAAATGCGAAGGCACTGCAACAACCTGACCGTCTACAGCGTGCACATGCTAGAGTTAATCTTCACAAAAGGCAGCGGTCCCAAGGTTTTTTTTTGGATTTAATGACTAAATAATTACCTTGAGAGATAAACGTGAAGTATATTGTGAAGTTTCTAACCCTAACACGTACTCACTGACAAACACACTGCAGCATTAAACAACGTAACTTAAACCAACTCTGAGGTGAAAAAAATTACTCAGTTTACATCATTTCACATCATTTTACATCAAGATGCGTCAATAATCAATATATTATCCTCTGAAATGAAGTCGTATCGTCAGGTTCCTAGAGATCAACACTGCTACTGTAGCACCTCAACAAGGGCAGCAAATCCATAGTAAATATCCTTTTTATTCTTGTTCTTTGGTACATGTCTATGTTAAAACATGGGCACTAGGTAAAAGTGGTTTACCTTGGTAAGATGTTGATAGCTTGATGTTCACGCAGACTATAGTACGAGCGGGCCTGTCAAATGCACCACTTCGTTTAATCAGTCACAATGGGCTGATTAGATGAATCAGCTCATTTAGATAACAGCCTGTGTTTGGGGAGCCGATGAAATGTCCCCAAATAGTGAAAAATGCCAATCACAATCCCAGAAGATGTCTTCAAATTGCCAACACTCCAAAAAACCAAAACTATTCAGTTTATGATACAGCAAACAAAACAAAAAACCATAATAAATAATAAACTGTTAATTGTCAAATGTGAGAATCTGGACCAATGGAAAGGATTCTTTCTTTATCAAAGTAATGTTGATGAATTTTCTCTTAAACCACTGTTTGATTAAATCAGTGTTCATTTACGGTGAGTATACGTATTATATCAATACTGATACTCTTATTGATACTCATGGGTCTTTTTTTATCACTGTAAAAAATAAAGTAATTAATTAATTTTGAAAAGGATCATAACTTGTTTATATAACAATATTATTTCTGGAGTAACAACAGCAATGTTGCATAGTGACAAAGTGTTTATAAAGTATCTCTCCTTAGGAACACATCTAAAATCTCAATAAAAGAAAATCCACTTTATCCAAATAGAGATGCAGCCATCAGTACACTGGTGTGATATTAAGCCAATGCTGACCCTATAAAGCAGGATAGTTATTGGCGTGATGTGACGATACACATTAAAAACAGTTTCTTTGAATCATAAAAATGTAGTATTTCTGCTTTTAGTCACGTTCATTTTTGTCAGGGTGGGTTTTTATTGCGTATACAGATATATAATTTTGGAAAATAAAATACTGTTATTTGACTTGAACTCTGTATCAGGAGAGAAAAAGTTGGAGGAGTGAATCCCGAAACATAAAACAGACAATAACAACAGACAGACAATAACAAGGCAATAACACACTGCATAATGTAGTAGTAACACAATGGCCTATTCTGTCTGAATATTTGACCGTTCAGATGCCATGACTAACATCTAACAATATGTCAATGGAGCTTTTGTTTTCTGTTGCAATGCTTAATAATGTAATACTTCCGTTCATTGCACTGAATTATTACATTATTTCATACACAATTTTGCTTTCATTGCCATATTGTGATTTACTTTGTGTTTATTAATATTTTAGTCTTGAATTCAGCCATATCACCCGACAATATACATAGCTAATTAGTACTTGGGTCATTATATGATTCTACTAATTCTTCAGTTGTTTCTGAATAACTTTCATGGGTCCATTCAGTTAAAAGTCATGGCTCCTACACTGTACTGAGTGCATGCTGGCATATTCTTAACTTGTGGGTTGAAAAAACGGAAGTAAACGGTTTGTTTAATTCAAGAGTGGGTTTTGTTGCTTCCTCCTCCGTCTACCTCTATCGCTTTATTACTGAGACACTTGTTCTCAGTTTCCCGTGTGATCACCCAGAATCCACTGTGCTTGTCAGCTTTGTATTTCCGTTTTGTGAGTCGAATAGCACCACATTTGTGTGTGTGTTTTGTGCCCTTGTGTGCATGGGGTTAGGGTCTGTTCTTTGAAGACAGCATTCCCTGTGATGAGAGGGACCTATTTCTCTCTATATTTCTTACTTCCTCTTCTCTACCTCTTATTCTCATGCTACACAAGAATATCCAATTAATTTGTCCACTTGTGACAGTTTTACTAAAGGGACATCCCACCATTACTGTAGTTGTACAAATGTTCCTTAACAAGGGCACAGAAAGACTTAATAACTTTACCACGGTTGTTATAAAATCTTCACAGTAAAGGTTTCTAAAAATACTTCCAAATTCCTTTCATTTGGTGTTTATTTTTCAGGGCAAGCTCTTAACATCATGTGGATTTTGGTTTAAATCCTAATTAAATACAATTTGAAAGCAGCAGGCCTTGTGATTGGGGGAAAAAAAGAAGAGAAACAAAATAGAAAAACTATTGGACCAAAAGCCTGCACACATTGCTTTCTCAGCGGCTGATTTCAGTGCAGCCTCTGTTCATTTAATTTCTTAACTGTGTTCAGTTTGTTGAGTGAAGGCTGTCGGTGGATTTACAAACACTCACTTATGTGGATCCAGGGAAGACTGATGAAAGGATAATTGATGGGCAGACTCTCAGGTCCTAAATTATTACTGTATAGCCTATACTGTGATGAGAGCAACGCATTGACAGTGCATGCATCAGTTGAAAGGCAAAACCTAGAGAAAGTTTGATAACCAACTTTTTTTGTTTTTGATACCACAGTATTGACTATCTGCCTCCAATAGATAGTTGAAGCCCTGATGTCACGTGCTAGCCTCTGTTCCTCTAGCTGCTGTAAATGCAATCTCTCATTGACCGTTTCATTCATCTGTCTTTCTTAGCGGGTTTACTCTCAGTATAGACACATTGGCATCAATTACAGCACTTGTTTGTCCAAGTTGAAATCTTTGTGATTTTAACAATGTACAGAACAAGTGGAGAACGATTACTTTACAAAACTAAGTCTTAACAGTGTTCTGTCAGCTTTTCCTCGCTTGGTATTTTTCTTGATGGGATCTTCTTGGAGTCTGATATGAGGTCGAGTTATATGAGTAACTAGACTTTTTGATTTGTTGTGTCTGTAGGGAATTTTTTATGGCACGTGTGAAGATCAAAATACATGAGTTATATAGGACATTAGTGTGCAAAACCAGCAAACATTTTAATTTAGAGCTGAGAGACAATGAGTAAAATCTGGATGACCAAGAGAAATGTCAGGGTCACAATCAGAGCCATAAATATGTGAATTACACTAAAATTGAAGAGGACAGCATGGAACATATTGAAGGTAGATACCGAAGTCACAAAGTATATTGCTGGGCAGATTGTGTCTCTTTAACTGTTGAAAAGGTATCATGATGTTGGTCACAATACTACATGAATTATTGAATGTGTGGATGAATTATTACTATAAACAGACTTTATGACACTTGCTAGCCTAGCAACATTACCAACCATCTTCCTCATACAATGTAATTATCACTTATTGTTATTGCACCATAGGTTTTGGCCTTGGTGCCCTACATTTTGACTGATGTCCTAATACATTTGTATTTTTCAAAGGCCAAAGTTGCATTGCCCTAAAAATGACGTAATTCCAGGCCTGGATTTTTTTCTACAAGCTGAGCCAAACCTAGAGATGCTCATAAACGTCTCATCCAGCTTTTTCTCATAACAAGAAAAGGAAAATATTTGTGAATATCACTGCATTTAGTCTGTTTGTGTGTCCCTAAATGGAAAAAAAATGATCTGATATATATCACATCAGTGGGTAGGATGTTTTTTTTTCTAGAGTAATCCTTCCTGGTTCCTTGTTGACATAGCAAACCACTGTTCATTGTACCATCTGCAGTCCTTTTACAAATACATGGAAAATGGCTTGACAGGTGAAAATTTAAAAAGTCGACACATTTGCAATCAAGAACAAAATGTTGATATTGTCCTATTTTAACTGATAAAATTCACTTTGAGAGAATTTGCATCCCTTCTCCTTTTGTGATGTAAATAATTGAATCAAAATGTAATATTATATATACCTCATGGAAGTTGCCAGGGCATGTGTTTACTTTAACAGTGGTACTGCTGACAATGGGTCTGCAATGGATACATTATTATGTATATCCTGACACCTAGTGGCCAAAACATACAAGTGCATATCAGGTGTAATGGTGCAACAATATATTTTTCTCTTCTGAAAATATATTGATACTTTTCTGCCTCACCTTTTACCTCTGATGACTGCTGATTTGTTACTAATAGGTCACACCTGTAATTACTGTCTTCTAGATGTCTTACTTTATAGATGTGTATGAATGATTTGACCTGAATTATAACATACATTTGTTTACAGTGTGTTCCCCTCTATCCTGCCGTGAATCTCCTGAGTTTCCTGTAATTGGACCTGCCATAATTGATTTCTGTCTAATAGATTCTTTCTTTTTCTTTCCCTTTCCCTCCATCTGCCTCCTTTCTTGTCACCACTTTTTCCCGCCGTGTTTTCTTTTTTTCTCCTTACCCTTTCGTGCCAATATTTTCCTTTTCATCTCTTCATCCTCTTTAGAAACTCAAACGGCTGATTCCTGACGAGGTAGGTTTGTTACTGCTTGTCACTGTCACCTATGTGCTTAACTCATCCATCTGTGTTTGTGGTCTTTGATCAAAACCAACTCACCATTATCCATTTAGTGCCATGTCACTGTCTGTCACTGTCACAAAAATCTAATCCACCATAACTCACATATTGTTAAGTAACTGTTTTGTTGTGTGCTGCACTCATGTTGGATGTGCATGCTTTGAAGATGCACACTGACAACATGAAATGCTTGGCATGTAAACTAGTGATACCTTCATGTGCCTGCAGTGACAGGAGAATGCAAAACTGGTACTTACTGACATATTATTATTCATGAATAATGAGGAAGGAACTCACTATTACAATATGTGCCAACATTACATGTACCTCCAAAGCTTATGTTCTTCAGTGCTTTTCATTTTGAAGTAAATTATATAAACATTCAGTGCAAGTATTGGCAATTTACACACTAAGTCACTCAAACCAGAGGGAAGGATATTCCCCCATTTGTTTGTTAAAGTCTTATGTTCTGCCCTTCCAAGTTTTAACTGCATGTTGACCCTAATCATCGTCTCACATTGTTGAAAGGTTTCTACTGTTATGTAAAGTATCTCAAAAATAAGAGAAATTACCTATTTCATTATTGTTTTATTATTTATCATTGGCAATATGACAGTAGGCCCATTCTCAGAGTGTGAGTTGATTAGGGATTGCTTCCTCATTTTGTGGCCTTACAGTGATGGTAATTTGTGCAGCTTTTCTTCCCGAACTCTTTCCTCTAACTTGTGTCGTGTTGCCTGCAAATCCAGTTTGAGCGTCTCACCAGCATGAGGAAGAAGGACAAGGAGAAGGAGAAGCCTGGGCCTATTCCAAGTCATCGTCACTCCTCAGCCGCCGCCTATGAAATGACTGGTCAGACTGCCATGCTGCATGACCACCCTGATGAATATGTCCTGGAACTCTTCGAACAGATGCTGGTGAGAGAGTTTGTGTTTATGTTGAGTGTATGAAAGACGAAACATTTGGGCAATGACCTACTCATTATCTGTCCTGAACGTCCATGACATCTGTGATTTATTCCACTCAAAAATAATGAACCTCTCAATGATTAAAGAACTTATGTGTAGAATTACCTCAATACTTTTTACAATTAATTTTGATTGTGTAATGTAATGTCATTGAAAAATGTGTTCCTATCTTGATACTTAAAATAGGTATGCTCTGGCAAAAAAGGTGTACAACTACCATTACCTTAAAGCATAGAGGACAAATCTCTTGAGAAACACAATCTGCATTGTTTGAAATCCAATATTGGAAGTTTTTCTAAGAAATGTAGATTCAATCCAGTGAATTTCCTCATTATCTTAACACATCAAAAGCACCAGTGAGCATCTGATAGTAATAATTATATATTAGCATTTCACTTAGGGCACACTCACACTAGGGCCAGTTGTTCCGTACCGTGCTGAAGCACGGATGTCCCCCCTCCCCTGTCCCCCGCTGGCCCGCACTCACATTACAGAGACCCAAGTGTACTCAAGCACGGTTGCCTCCGACACATTGCGCAAAAACATATAGACAGTTTACTCTCATAAAACATGCACAGGTGTGTGTTCGCGTGCTGTGCGCCGGTAAAACACAACACAGCCGATCAATTAACACAACGCATTATGATTAAAAAGTGCAAGCTTGTTCTTCTGAGTCATGCCTGTGTAGTATGCAGTACTAGATACTTGTGTAAAAAAGACTAGTAAAAGCAGACGTCCTGATTCAACTCTTTACGCCAGTAAAAGTAAGACTTAGTTTAATGACTTAGAAGTCGCCAAATGACTTACTTTAACGTATTTTGTTAGTTTATATAATGCAGATTTGTAAAATATTACTTTTATGAGGGTCACAGAGTCACAGACAATAAACTTACCATTTCATAATTGTGGTAGCAGCGGTGCAGCAGATGTAATGAAGTCCACGCAGCACGCTGGATGCAAACTAATATTAAGCCTATAGCCTATTCATTATAATGTCGATGGACATAAATTGAGTTCTTTTGCCTTAATAATGATTCAATAATACACAAAAAATGGTCGGATTGGGAACCCATATATGCATAATGTCTCCTCGTTGCATTTAGTGTTGCTTGAAATGACCAGGGCTCAGCTAGTGTTGCCTTTTTAAAAATTGGCTTCTTTTCCCGAGATTTAAAATGTCTTATTTTCGGGAAAAATATTCATCCCTAGTGCGCATGCGTGACCAAGTGTACCGTGCTCAGGCACACCTCTTCCAACCGTACCGTGCCTGGGAAGTGTACCGTACTCAAGCATACCATGCTTTTGGACTCACACTAGCCAAATAATCTGGATTTTAGGGGGCAAACGTGCTTATGCACGGTACGATTGCCTAGTGTGTGTACGCCCTTAGTGTTATATCTTCCTTGCTTCCAATTTAGGAGGTGCTAGTTTATTGACTAAATATAGTTATTTAAACATATCAATAGACATTGTATTTTAGACTGCAATTTCTGTTAAGTCTACAGAATTTTTATCATGCTGTCTCCTTGTATCCAAATACTTTGTTTATTCATCAACCCTACCACTCCCCACCCCCAATGTCTTTCTCTAGGTGGATATGAATCTGAACGAGCAGAAGCAGCAGCCTCTAAGGGACAAGGACATTATGATCAAACGAGAGATGGTCTCCCAGTACCTCCACACATCTAAAGCGGTTAGTACCTAAATAAATGTTGATAATACAGTGTGCTTAAATGAATTCACAGACAAGGCCCCATTTCCACCTGGTATTAACATGTGATGTGTAACTACCTTATCGTGGTGGAGGGGTTTGAGTGTCCCAATGACCCCAGGAGCTCCGTTGTCGGGGGCTTTATGCCCCTGGTAGGGTCACCCAAGGCAAACAGGTCCGGGGGGAGGGACCAGACAAAGCGTAGCTCACAAAAACCCCTTATGATGACTAATTTAAATGGAACCTCGTTTCCCCTGCCCGGACGCGGGTCACCGGGGCCCCCCCCTGGAGCCAGGCCTGGGGAGGGGGCTCGATGGCGAGCGCCTGGTGGCCGGGCCTGCACCCATGGGGCCCGGCCGGGCACAGCCCGAAGAGGCAACGTGGGACCCCAGGTTCAGGGCACGTCCCACCGGTAGGAGACCCCGGGGAAGACCCAGGACACGCTGGAGAGACTATGTCTCTCGGCTGGCCTGGGAATGCCTCGGGATCCCGGGAAGAGCTGGACGAAGTGGCTGGGGAGAGGGAAGTCTGGGTTTCCCTGCTTAGGCTGCTGCCCCCGCGACCCGACCCCGGATAAGCGGAAAGAAGATGGATGGATGGATGGATGGATGTAACAGGATACATTATTTGGATAATGACATCCATCTAACTCTGTAGTAGTCAGGTCAAAAATATTTAAAAAGTAGCAGGTTTAATATGATCAAATGTGTTGATGGTGAGTAGCTCAAAATATCTACATAACCAAACACAGCTAGTTGCTAGCACAGTCAATAGAACTGTAAAACAAACCCATTTAGAGAAAATGATACACACAGTACCATTAATTCAGAATTTCAAATTAGGCTTGACTGTTGCCCTTGGTCCCCTGCTGTAGTGCTTTCTTGTGGAAATAACACCAATTATAACCTGTGAGAGGATAAATATAAATGAAGAATGCAAACTGAATTTGTGTTTGTGTGCCCACTGTGTCTATTTGTTTTTGTTCATTAGGGCCAAGACCAGAAGATGAGCACCAGGTCAGCCATGAGCTACATCCAGGATTTAAAGTCAGAAACCCGAGATGCACAGCTGCTGCTGGAATGTCTAGAATCTCTACGAGTCTCTCTCAATAACAACCCTGTCAGGTAAAACACATGTGTACTTACACGCCGATTCAATGACAATAAACTGAAAAAGTAAAACCAAACACGTAAATACAGGAATGGCTTCAGAATAACTATCAAAATGTGAAAATGTAAAAAAAAGAAAAAGAAAAAAGAAAAGCACTAATAATGTGGTCTTGTCACTTCCAGTTGGGTGCAGAACTTTGGAGATGAGGGCCTGGCTCTGCTGTTGAACCTGCTTAGAAGACTACAAGAGGAGAAAGACGAGTACCCGTAAGACAGTTAAACCACAAAATAGGCAGCTGTGCATTTGAGCAATGTGTTTGTAATGTGTTTCGTTGTCTGTCTTCCTCCAACTAGAATGATGGGTGTGAAATGTCAACATGAGATCATTCGCTGTCTTAAAGCCTTTATGAATAACAAGGTAAGACCCTCTAGTCTTTCATTACTTCCATTCAATTACTTCCTGCATCAGTCACAAGTTCTTTGTTTTTTTTCTGGAGATATTTAAGTTTCATTGGTATTGTAGTTTTTAAAATAAAATGAACATACTTTAATAGAAGATTCATCAGAAAAGAATAGCATGTATTTCCAAGTAATAGAAGCAGTATTAGATAAATAATTGGGCCTTTTCTGTCCTGGTTGTAGTGGAGCAAGTCCTCCACTAGAGGGCATAGTGAAGTCACTGTGACCAACTTTGTTTCGTTCAGTACATTGAATGGAGTCACATTGAGACTTTGAGAATGTTTTGAATATTTAGTCTGATGTTGTGTCTAACCCTTGGTAGTCAGCATGAACCCCTTGAAAATATATCAGATGTCTGAAGTACTCATAATTGTTGTTGATGATACAGTGCTTATCAGAGACTACATCCTATCAGTATCATAAAAGCTACCAAGGTACAGGTACAGAAAAAGAAATTTTGAAAGAATCGGTATTAAAGAGGTAAAAGCCTATTTATCAGATAATTCAAATACTGTCTCACTCATAGATAAAACACAACACACATTGAAAATGTAAATCTGAAGAATGTAAAGGAAGTCACTATTAGGTTTATTAGTTACAGTTCAGTCTTGATCTCGTAATGAATGATGGCTGAGCAGTTCTTCTGCTTTTGCCTTAATGTAGCCCATGTACATAATATCAGCCGGTAGTATTAATGTGCACTATAGATAATGGCAGTGATTTGATTTGATAATGAATCTAAGGGGTTGTAAAAGTGAGAACTCTTGTTTCTAACATGGTCCCTGGTGAGAGTATGTTTTATTTGAATGAAGGAAGACTTGTTCTTGTGCTTAACAGCCCTGACATTCCCTGCTCTAGGAAAGGAGTTTTAAAAGACCTAATTTTGATTTCCCTCCTCCTTCCTCCTCTCTCTCCCCTTTAGTATGGTCTAAAATCCATGCTGGAGTCTGAAGACGGGATTCCTCTGCTGGTCAGAGCCATCAACCCAAGGGTGCCTCATATGATGGTGGATGCTGTCAAACTGCTCTCTGCCATCTGCATTTTGGAACACCCAGAGAACCTGTAAGCATTATTGACAGGTTGACACTGTTTGAACAGATGTAACTTATGGCTTTGGACAGCCAACTCTTCCCCACAGTTAATAAAGCAACATAATGTACTTTTTCTTTTTGTATACTATTTATTCATTACAAATGCTCCATTAATAATGTCATGTAATTGCATACAATAAAATGTGATATGAAGGGCATAACTGTCTTTATATCTGTGTTTCGCAGTCATGAGCGTGTTTTGGAGTCCATCACAGAGGAGGCGGAGAAAAAGGAGATTGAAAGGTTTCAGCCTCTTCTGTCTGGCATGAACAATCACAACATTGCTCTTAAGGTACACCCACACAGATGCACACACAACTTCAACATTATAAATCCCTGTGTGTGTTTTCGTTCGACACATGACTCCAAATTCATTGCTTTCGATAGGCAGCACTCCCTGATATATTCTGCAGTGTAAAAGACTAACTCAGATCACATTTGTCATCTAACCAATAAGTCTTAATTGTGAAGCTGACTTGATGATGTTTTTTTTGGCAGGGTGGCTGCATGCAGCTAATTAATGCCTTAATCAGCCGAGGAGAGGAGTTGGACTTCAGGGTCCATATTCGCTCTGAACTGCTAAGATTGGGACTCAGAGACCTGCTGACGGTACAGAAAACACTCTCTTGATCTCTCTGTCAAAGTGACTGTCCAACAAGACACATTTGCACAGCTTTACTCTTGATGCCTCGATCATGCTGACTGGCTAACACATTCATGCTGTAAAAAAAACGTTCTCTCAACTTTACAAACTAAAAAAATGTTTTGATTTTCATTCTTCCTGCGATTCTCCCCCTTGTATTTTCATTCCTCCGCCTGTACCCCATCCTTCTCCCTGCAGGAGGTGCGGAACATAGAAAACGAGGAGCTGAGGGTGCAACTCATGGTTTTTGATGAGCAGGCCGAAGATGACTCTGAGGACCTCAAAGCACGTCTCGATGACATTCGCATTGAGATGGAATATCCTTCTACTTGGCAAATTGTCCCTCAGTAGAAATAATCAGGGTCTATATTTTGACCTTCAAAATACAAAGATGATTAGTATGACAACATCTATACATCTGATGATGACATAACTTTGAATGTTTGAGAATGTGTTTTCATTGTTAAATTGCTTCGTTTGATGAGTGATAGAAAAAACCTTCACTTTCTGTGTTTTCCAGAAGAAGAAATGTGTATGACAGGCAGATGGCATATAGAATTATATTCACTTATTCTTTGCATTATAAAAATGAGTCTGAAATTTACACTTATATGATCAGCCTGACTACTGATCAGCCTGATCACTGTCTTCCATGACAGATGCTAAATTCATATTTTTATACTTAATAAACATAACCTTGCAGGTTCTAGGGACATTGTGGACTGTTTTACATTCAAATTGTATCTTTGCCAATCAGTATACTGCAAGCATCAGTTACTCATCTGTAGTGCTGTAAAGCAAAGAGCCAACTTCTGGTCAGCTTTGTGCTCTGGATTATCAGATTTTATTATAAATATACATAAGAGGCAGTCCAATAAGAGACACAAAAACAATAGAAACTACTTAATTGCTTATTTCTATTGTTATGTATATGGAAGTTTATGCTACTGCACTTTGGTATCAGTCTGAACACTTGCATATCTGACCACTTTCTGAAACCCTTGGGACAACTGGACCTGACTTGAGTGCATTTCATGCAGTTAAAGTCTATCCTAATAGAACCTGAATATCTATAATGGCTGACTTTAATTAGACACAGATACTGTCCAAATTTAAAGGGAAGGCTGCAAAAGACATTGTTTCTTGATGGGCATTTTGATATAATGAAATTTCATTTAACTGTAACAATGTACCTTTTAAATTACCCAGAAGGAATTTCACCAGCACCTGTACATTTTTCCTGCTGCTTTAACATGCAGTTATAGTTTTCAACACCAGGTGTCTCCTGGACTTCCTCCCTGCAGTATCTGCTGCTTGCACTTACAGATGGGTGACAAATTAAGGGAAAAACCTGAATAAATGATTGGAGAAACCTAATGAATGCAGATTATTCCATGAAGGTGCACTGCATGGTACAGTTAAGTACAGTTAAGTAATTAACATCCAATCGTGCGCTGAGGAATGTATAACAATGCTGAGCAGGCTCAGGTGATCCTGATTTTTGTATCAAGATGTCAAGAGGGAAAGATCTAAGTGACTTTGAAAGAGGGTTCATTGTTGGAGAATGGATTGCAGGAGCTTCAGTCACAAAGACTACTCAGCTGGCTGGTGTTTCAATAAGAACAGTGACTAAAGTGACATCTGCATTCAGATGTATTGTAAAGACATCATTAAACACCTATGGGAGACAGCGCTCAATGCCACCATCATCAAAACACCAAATGAGGGAATATCTTTAGGAAGAATGGTGTTCATTCCTCCAGTAAAGTTCAGAGACTGTAGAATAAAGGAAAAGGTACATAGAAGGTGTTCTGGCAGCACGTGGTGCCCCAACACCTTACTGAGACACATTATGTTTTTCCTTTAATTTGTCACTCGTCTGTTAAAGCACAGAGAAAATGTAAGAACGTTTGAAGACATAAACATGCTTGTCAGATAGAACTGATTTTGTCCTCATATTTTATCAGCATTTATGACATGTACTACAGGCCTAGCTTTTGTCTTTAAACTTCTGTTGTAAAGTATGCAGCAAACAGTGATTATTGAAAATGTATTAGAATTTAATATTTGTTTTGAGCTCTTGCTTCATTGTGTAAATTGAGCCTTAACTGGTTTTCCTTCAATGATGTGAAGGAGGTGTTTGAGATACTAGTCAACACAGCCAAGGACTCCAAGGCTGAAGGCTACTTTCTGTCCCTGATGCAGCACCTCCTGCTGATTCGTAATGATTATTTGGCCAGGTAGTGCACATACACACTCACACATATCAACACTCTCTCAGTCATACTCCAACCCACAAACATGAGGACACATATTTGTATATTATAGTTGAAATGATGATATAATCTTGTTTGTAAGAGACTAGATATTGTATTATCAGGTATTTATTTATTACTACTGTTCTATCATTATGATGGAGTGATATAATTGTCTGTAGTGGGCAGACACTGTATGGATAAAGTCAGATCTGAACTCTTAATTGGTCGCCCATGGCTGATTTTAGAATTGGGCTGCATTTCATGTGCAGTTTAAGCAGCTGCTGTAACAAGATCTTTAATACTCTGTGGTGAGCTTGTTAATGAAATTGCATTAGTATTTTACATGTTGCGGTGAAATGGTCGACTTGACTGAGACTGCTGTGATATTAAGTTGAACTTCACAGTACAATAGACAGATCATAGTTTTAAATTAAATGAAAAATATAATGAATGCATCAGTTTGATCATAATATCACTTCAGACTTTACTTAACTAGCAACACACCCAGAGTCTGTGATTTTTTTTACACAAGATATAGGCAGGCATATAATAAATCACAATAAAGAGAAAAGCTACATGTAGCGAGAATGTAAAGATGGTGGAGTATTTTATGGAATTTAAATTATGAGGCAGAAATCCTTATTACAGAAGTAAATAGGCTGCTTGACTACTAAAATGTTTCACTTTTCTTGCCTAGAACCAGTAATTAATCAATCAGTCAATCAATCTTTATTTATATAGCACCAATTCACAACAAAAGTCATCTCATTTCAATATTGTTACAATATCGATGAGAGTAATATCAAAAAAATAATAATTGATTTTGTCAATCAACCGTCAATTTGATGGTCATATGGCCATATCATATACACACAGGATGTGTATAACTACCACTAGCAATTTGTTTTACAGTGCCTATGCATTCCTATAAATTATGCTAAAATAACCAAGACCAAAGGAGAACTTAAGAAAGAGTAGTTTCCCCTCTCTTTTCATTCACACCTCTCTCCCCTCAGCCCTTTCTCCATTTACTGTTTGTTTTCTAGAGCACTATTCCAAAGCTGTGAAATTAATACATGCAAAGAAGTCCAATTCCATTTTAATAGAAATGAGCGCCATCACCTCTTATCACCAGCAATATGCTAATGTCTCTGCCTGTGTCTTTCAAAGCTCTTCGGGGTTTAGCTGTGGAAACAGCGGACAAAGGAAGAGAGAAGGATTAAATGACAAGACGGGTAGCATAATATTGAGGACAAGGCAAGAGTTGTCCAGCATATGTATATGCACATTTGCATACACGTCATTTCTCACTCAATACAAACGGAGGAATGCCTTGCTTAACTTGATATCACAGAAAGCATGCAAAACACACATAAATGTGCAGACATGCACATGTGTGGGTTGAGTTAGTTGTGTTGGTCCAGTGTTTTTTTGATTGTATCAGAAAGGCAGGAAATTGTGGTTATTTTAAACACTGGGTTTGTGAAGTAAATGGTTTGGATGGAAGAGGCAGTTCTGGCCCAATCAAATAGCTCCAGCTGAAGACATATACATTCCCCTCCCTCTGTTCTATCTTTCCTTCTCTCCTATCCTCCTTTCTCCATCCAGGTGAGATGGTGGAACACAATAGAGTTGGTCTGTAATAGACTCCACAGACAGACAGGAAGTGAGGGTAGGAGGGAGAGCTTGTAGAGTGGCAAAAAATACAGATTGGTAATTACACAGATGAAAAGAAATGGGAGGTGGAGGGTGAGACAATAATGAATAAGAAATTGAGACTTGAGGTAAATTGCTAGGTAGAGAGTGAGGGAAAGGCGTACAGCGTATGGGAGGCTTAGCATTTGTGTGGGAAAGAATGAAAGAGTACCTGCTGCTTCACTGTTTTTTCCTTCTTGGCCTCCACTGCGTTTCAATCTCGAATGGAAATGGAGACCTAGTAATTTGCTAGAATACTTAACTGTCGACATTCAAAACGTGAATGTGAATACTCAGTAGTGTAAATATTGCATAGACTGTACAGAGATTAATAGATGACGTTTAAAAATATAGTATCTTTATATGTATTTTTTATTGAGAATGTCTACAGCTATAGTCCTACACCACTTTCCTTTCTCTACCTGAAGTCATAATTCTGTGTTTTAAGAGTATTGGAAAGTGTAATATTAAATTTGCAGACATACTTAAATGTATCTCCCTTTAAATCAGTTTTCCAAAATGACACTAGATGTCTCTCTCGCTCCACGGATAAATTTAAGCTTTAGGGAAAAAAAACAAAAAACCTTGAAGCATACTGAAGGAGTGGAATAAGTGTTAGACAAAGGCAGAGTGACTAAGAAAGACAGGGGAGGGGGGAGACAGAATAAATAAAGTATTGAGTTTGACTCTGGCAGCATCTAATGGGGTCAGGGAATAGGACACCTCCAAAATTGAGTGTCTATGTGAAATTGGCTTGATCAGACATAAGGTGCTGGACATACACCAACACACTCTTACGAGTTGCACACAATCAATCTTTGTGACAAGAAACTCAAACTGTCGTGCTCACACAGACAGCCAATCTTAGTTGCAGACAAAGACAAAGTGACAAAGCATGTGTGTTCACACATTCGTCTGAACAAATGCAGCTCCTTGCTCTCTGTCAATCCCATCCTCTGCTCACAGATTTCTTGTAATGCAGACTAGCCAGTGTTGTCAAACATTAATTAATTGATAATTGTCACTGTGGACACAGTATGCAAAGTATGTTGCAGAGAGTTTATTGTTACCCTTCTTCCATCCTTCTCTCATAATCTTCCCCTGATCTCTCTCCATTTCTTTCTCTCTCTCTTGTAATGAATCTGTCTGTAAATCTGTCACTCCCTCCTTCCCACAGGCCTCAGTACTACAAGTTGATAGACGAGTGTATCGCTCAGATTGTGCTTCACAAGAATGGGGCAGACCCAGACTTCAAGTGCCGTAACCTCAACCTCAACATTGAAGGCTTAATAGGTGAGACACATAGGGAAATGTTTTCCCATTTATCTCTCTTACTATAAACACTGTATGTTTGTGCTGCAGTGATTAAATTGACTTGAAAATTAGCTGGGTTGGTGGGCATTTAGGGCAAGGGTTACAGTGTATATATATGCATATACACTCAAGCATGAAAGAAGAAATTGTCACAAAATTCACAGAAAGAAAACAGTGCTGCCCAGTGCACCTGTTCAAATTTAAACTATATTTCACTTTTGAACTTCTTCACTCCAATCAATGACACACTTTGTGTGTTGCTGCCAGTGGTGTTATCCCTGTGCTGTGCTATTTCATTTTAATTTGGTCATGGGTGTATATCTGTGTGTGCAGCAGCCCAAAAACACCACAGGATGGAGCCAGAGAGGGAGTGTGTATCCGTGTGGGCTTAGCTGTGCTACAGGTTTTACACTGATAGGTTGATGGTATAAAATGAACTTTATCAAAGCGATTAAAGCTTTATCAAAGTTGGCAATCCCAGAGTCTGCTTTCACAATATAGCAGGTGAGATGTATTTGTCCCCTCCCAATGTTTGATCCCTGACACAAGTTCCTGAGAGCAGGGCACAGAATTCCTACCAGGTGTAGAAGTGCCTTGATCATGCTTACTGATACGGACCCAAACTAACACCCAGACGTTTCTATGGCTAAGAAAGTATTGTGGTAACCACTAACTCATGTCATTTCCTGTCACTCTATTGAATACACACATGAAATGGTAACATTTTGGTGCCGACTGCTATATATGCATGTGGATTTGATGAACCTGAGTGACAGTTCTACATGTTGATTAGAAAACACCTGCGGACTATAGTAAACTAAACCAGAGCAGAGTGAAGGTGCAGGCCATGTCTCAAGAGTTCAATACTCCCTTATGGCAGGTCTCCGTTGCTCACCGCAGGAGGCTCTAATTGCACTGCTTCTAAATGCGTCCTGACACACACACAGGCTGGCTGGCCTCCTTTAAGGCTGCCAGAGTTATTATCGGTGGAAAGCAGCCCAATTCTGCCCTGCATGCATTATTTAGTGTTTTTCTTTGAACTCTGAAATTCAGCACAGTTTTTTCCCCCACATTCTGTCTCCCTTAGTGCTCTCTATTCGAAGTTTGTCCCATTTTGCCTCACCACCATGACAGAAGAACCCCTCTCCCCTCCATTACACATCCAATAACCATGTAAACTCATACACAAATGCACACTCTGAAATTATATGTGGCTTTGCACATTATTGTGAAGTTCTTTTATCCGGTAAAACCTTCTCTTTCACAAAATAGATTTCTCATTTTGCTCTGCCTTACTTACTGGTTTATCTAGATATACAGAATCTTTCATAATTCCAACTCCTTTTATCCAATAGCCATATTTTCATTGCAACTGAAGACTTACACTTTATCTCTTCATGATCTGTATGCTTCACTTTCTATATGTTTATGTAATATCTTCATTTTCAGTTTTAGCAATTCACAGTCCTTCTTTCTCTGCTTTCTTATCTGTTTGATCCCCCTCCTGGGCATCATGATTAGCTGTCTTTGATCTAGTGACTTTGTGGCATTCATCTTCATGCTAATTAGCTCTTTTACTGCACATGCTTGGTAAGCCCTTGGGCACTGAACCACCTGTAGATCGTGCAATTAGGCTGTAAAAGTACCCTGTTGGTCAGTATGTGTCCTTCTCACCCCTTCCTCTGCCAAGCAGAACCACTGATAATGGATTATTTTCAGACTGTTATGGTATTTCTTTTATTTTTGAATTCTTTTTGAAATAGTGTATAATGTAGACTGGAAAAAGGAAAGTCAGTGTGCCCACACCTGTCACACATACACATAGTCACACAAAGGTATATGTGTTGGAGACTTAAAATATAATGATGTGTAGAAGCAGAATGCAACAGATAGCTTCTATTGTATTGAAATGCCTCCACAATCATCTCACGGATCTTGACTTTGAGAGGTGTGACAAGGGAAATATAGGGAGACAATTGGACACTGGTTCAGTGTTCGCATCTGTTTGTAAATGTATGCGTGTACACAGCAGGCGCCAGACTGAAGGGTGCGATGTCTTAATGGCTAGATGTGTGCCGGTGCGTTGTCTGAAACCCTTATCTTATCCTCCATCTCTTTCTCTTCATTCCCAGACAACATGGTGGACCAGACCAAGGTGCAAAAAAGTGAAGTCAAAGCCACTGAGCTGGAGAAGAAGGTGAAATACACACAAATGTGTTCACATTGAAAATTATAAAGGCACACCCACAACAACAGCATGCCATACATGCTGGCATAGTTACATGTCCGCCGAGAAGCATACAGCAATTACAATTATATATGCACAAAAGAAAATGATTTTTTTTTTTTTAAATGTTTAATTCTGTGCGACCAGTGTCTGGCTGACATGAGATGACAAATGAGAAAAAAAGAGGAACAGAGGGTGACTAGGAAAATGAGCGTACACATGTCTGACAGCCACCCAAGAGACAAATACTCTTAAAGGCTAGCAAAAAACACACCAAATACACAAACATTCACACAAGTGGGTAAACGCCTTGATTGCAGTGTTCTGCCACCCTGATGTTTCTGTCCCAGTGACAGGATAATTGCAAAGAGGGAGCTGAAACTAGCCTTCAGGCAGACTCACATAAGGACACACATTCACACGTGGGATCATATCCATTGAACGCACGTACATACACACAAGCGTACATTACATGTACACGCTTAGATTCATTTTCGTTGACCACACAGACATCATGGTGCTAGTTGTGGATGATGGGGTAATTGCAGGCAGTCTCTTTGGCAGGAATTAGGGATGAGGCTGTCAGGACGTTGACAGCGAGAGTAAAGGATCTGCTGTCTGCAAATTAAACAGCCATGTGTGTCTGTATGCTCATGTGTTCATCTATTAAAATACTCTTACCCTGTTTCTCAAGTTTCCTTAAAGAAAAATCCTTGAAAATGTCTGAAAGTGAGATAATTAAAAATTGGGGGTAAAATGTTTCCCTATCTCTTCTTTTTTATGGCCATGAAGGCTTTTAAATGGAAGTGAGAAGTGAGCTCATACAAGTGCATTGAAGCATCCTAACTCAATAATTGACACTAATTTGCAGTGTAAATTATACAATGAAACTGAAAGCACTAGATGGCATGAAATAGCTTCTACAGGTCTTTGAGATATAGAAAACTGCTGCAGCTTCAAGAGGGAGGCTAAAAGCTTGTTCACAGTCTTTGCTTCCACATTTCATGGGATAATCTTAGTGTTGTTGTAGGTTTAGGATTGATATTTTCTTTGTTGTTTTCAAAATTATATCCTTCTGTAGGTGAATTGTTTATAAATAATTTGACCTTTGAGGGCTTTGAGATCAGTCTCTGTCCCGTGCTGCTGCCCATTCTGAATTGTCAGCAAAACTGTATCTATAATTGAAGAATTTTACACTTCCTTTATTATATAAAGAATGCTTTCTTGCTACAAAATCCTGAAAAGGGGATCATGTTTTTTCTGCTAGTTTAGTCTCACATTACATTTGTCAAGCACAAAATAAAATAGATTATTATTAATCAGTAATTCATGTTTTTTATATTTTATTTGTAGGGTCTAAAATATAAACATGTCTTTCATGTGGCATCACTATGATATAACTGCAGGTATTGTTTGATTTAAAGTAATGACATTTTATCTGCAAACTCTGTCTGTATATCCTATCAATAAGCTAAATATTCTTAACACAGAAAAACCTGGAACACCACCCTTACATTAATGGAGCTGAATCTGTACAGTTTGGTTTCTTTGATTAGGCCCTTTGAGTTTGACCACCACATAATATAAACATCAGCAAAAAGTCTACTTTTTAGTTTTCACAATGTTCTAACTCTTATGTCTGTCCCTCTTTGTGCCTCTTAACATATGCATTAGCTGGATGCAGAGTTGACAGCGCGCCATGAGTTGCAGGTGGAGCTGAAGAAACTGGAGAGTGACTATGAGCAGAAGCTGCAGGAGCTGAGCCAAGAAAAGGAACAGCTGGCCTCTTCTAAGCAGGAGCGGGAAAACGAGAACCAGGGACTACAACAACAGCTTAGCACTCTGCAACAGCAGGTACACACAAACACTTACCCACCTGTCTGTGTGTGGTTCAGTGCCGTTTTATTTCAGAAAACTCAAAATATAACCAGAATTTTTTTGCACCTTTTTAGTATATTGATGTATGTAAAAGTGAGTTGAATCCATTATCACACTTCCAGAAATCTTTGAGTCAAGTTGATCAAACAATCCATTTATTCAATCACTGCTTCACACTATGGTCAATATAAGAGAACCAAATCATTAGAACATAATTAAATAAAGATCGACTCAGATAAGCTTTGTTTAATGGCCTGGAAACACACACTTACAAAACAGAAACTTATATTAAGCTGCAAGAAGTAAACTATTTTGGGGCTTAGAGAAATTTGATATTGCACAAGTCTAAACACCAAAAGTTGTCCAACATATATGAACACCCACACAAATACAGAATCCCCCTGGCCTTTAAATGATTTACCCAACTGCTAGCATGGGATGAAAAGAAGGGGGGGGGGGACGGGGGACTAAAAAGATTGTGAAAAGAAGCCAAATCCTTAAGAGATAAAGGAACTCGATGAAAACATGGAAAGTGGGGGAACGGGAGTATAAAAAGTGACTAAAGGGAGAAGAAAGAAGAAAAGGAAAGGATGCAGAAGGGACAGAAACATTTTTTAAGGCCAAGATACAAACATAGGTTGTGCATGTGTGCGTGTGTGTGTGTGTGTGTGTGTGTGTGTGCTAGTGTGTCTACACACATACAGTAGGGAGGCAAAGATTAAGATTGTTTACCTGTCAGTGTCCTGCTGCCACACCAGCTGGACTGTACCTCATAGTGACACCCAAACACAAACACACCAAGTGACCCAGAACCATCTTCCTCTGTGTATGTGTGCTCATAGCCACATGAAGACGTTTGTGTGTTTGTGAGAGAGGGAGGGAGGGAGGGAGGGAGTGAGTGTCTGTCTGTCAGTTAGGGAACCATACAGTTTCCAAAATGAGCTTTATCCAAACTGGCTGATGCCAGCAGAGTCATCTTCTCACCAAGCAAAAGCCCAAACACACATACACATATACACACAGACTTCAAACGCACTGACATGCACATATGCACACACAGTTTTCCAAAGCATCAACACTATCAGCAGCCAGGCATCAAACAGGCTTCTCATACTTAGATGGCTCACTTTCTCTGTGTTTGAGGCACTGCCCATCGAAGATTTCCTCACATGTAGAGATCTCTCATTGTCCCTCTGTGTGATGCTGTGCCCAACTCTTCATCTGCTGCCGCACTAAGAAAGCTTGCCTCGGAGGCCCTTTATGCCTGTTACTGTCTTCTTTTCAGAGTTTGATGAAACAACGCATTTGCTTTGCTTCATACAGACACTTTTTTACACACGTACTGAATATGCAGATCATTTGCACTTTATACATACAGTTAATTCATTTCACTATTACATGTATTTAAACTCAGAGATAGTATATTCCCATTCAAACTCCGATCTTAGCCCAGGATTAGCTGACACATTTTTAATGATTTGGTCTATTTTCTCAAGCATTGTCGCCTCACTGATATAAATAGTGAAATCAATATTTCAATGTTGAAATAAAAAATATATATCATACTATCTCCTAATTTAGAAGTTTGTCCTACTCTTGAAAATTTTTTAATTCCTCTGTGGACTTAATTCCCCCTACTATGTTTTTCTCTGTGCGCCCTGTGCTTCATTCTCTCCCCATTTCTCCCAAAACTCAATCCTGCCCAAGCTTTAATCCCCTCTCTGTCACTTTTCCCCCTCTTTTGTTCTGCCTTTTTTCTCTCAAATCTAATCACTCTGTTGGCAATGCTGTTTATTGGAAATGGAGGAAATTGCCAAATCTGTACAAAAATAATGTGAATTTGTGGAATAAACAATATACAGTTAATAATATAGTGAATTACTGCACATGGTTTGAAAATATACAGTCCAGTTTTAGATTGAGCAGTATTTATTATAACATGCTGTCCCTTCCCTGCAGATTGAAAAGCTGTCTAAAGATCTGGAAGAAGCCAAGACCAAAGTCATCACAGTTACTGTTCCTGTGCCAACACCTGGCGTGGCCCCTCCACCACCACCACCACCTCCTATGCCTGGCCAGAATGCTGGTGTGGCCCTTCCACCCCCACCTCCACCCTTACCAGGCCATGCATGCATGACCTTGCCCCCGCCGCCTCCTCCTTTACCGGGACAGGCCAATATTCCTCCTCCTCCTCCTCCGCCTCCTTTACCAGGCATGCCAGGACCTCCACCGCCTCCGCCCCTACCAGGCATGCCAGGACCTCCACCGCCTCCGCCCCTACCTGGCATGCCAGGACCGCCACCCCCCTCCACCCTTACCTGGGATGGGACCTCCACCACCACCACCTCTGCCTGGGTGCCCTGGTATTCCTCCTCCACCACCTGGCCCAGGCATGCCTCCACCTCCACCATTTGGCATGGGAGGCTGGGGTGCACCTGCACCACCACAGCTGCCTTTTGGCCTCCAGCCTAAGAAAGAATACAAGCCAGAGGTCCAGCTGAAAAGAGCCAACTGGAGCAAGGTTAGTCCTGAGATAAAACTGCCAATATATTACCAGTATTCAAAGAGCTATCATAGTTACTTACTTACTTACTTACTAATTAGTTATATGTCTGGTGATGTAAAAATAAAAAATGTTATTTTCCTGCAGTGCTTATTCACATTTATGGCCTACATTAATCAATTTATGGAATTTTACTTAACTAACCATTTGCCTTTTTGGAAGAAAACACATATTGATTATTTGCTTTAATGATGAATAGCCTATATCTCATTAGGTCATCTTACAATTTATGCCACTGGTATTTCATTTATTAGGCCCAGGTCATCTCTAGAAATGTTCTAACTTGCATATAAAAAACTACTATCAATTAAAGTAAGCTGTGTTTGCTTATTTTTCTGATAAGCTATAATGTAATAACCCTTTCCATTAATGGATCTAATCTGCAAGTGTCAATTTTTGAATTTGTCTTGATGCCCAAATTATGATATTGTTGAAAATGTGGCAATTGTCAGCTGATGTCAGCTGACTGTATTTCAGCTCCTGGGGCATTATGCTTGAGTCACATTAGGGAGGGATTTTATAGTGAATAATTCCAATGTAATTCCAAGTTTCTGTGTTTTACAATACAATTAGAAATAGCTAGGGAGTTAGGGAGTGCTTTGTGTGTGCAGGAGTGTGAAATAAATGTGAGATGGAGCTTTAGCAGTGACAGGGTACCCGTCAATCCTTAAAAAGTCTTGAATAATGTCAGAAAATTTAAGGTGAGAAAATATCATAAAAAGTCATATTTTTAATTAGGGTAGGTCTTAAATTTTACTGCGATGCCTAGTTTGGTGTTTTTTTGGTGTTTACAGATTTAATGGACTGTTAAAGTGAATGAACATTTGAGAACTTCTGAGCAAGTTAACGTGTGTCTAAATGGGGAGAACCTGTGAGAACAACCACACAGTTCATTACATTTGCCATTGATTTCACTATTTGATGTGACCTTACATATGACTATATGGAGATGCAAAAATATCCCCATTAATATTGTCAAGCTGATTTCAAACATAAAGCCCAGCAATTTCAAATTTTGTTTGTCACGGTCTTAAAAAGCATTACATTTGATTTCCAAAAGGGACTCTGAGTCGAATTCTGACCTAAAGTGACGCTCATGCACACGTGTATCTCATGACTATGTGATTCATGTTCTTCTCCTCCTCTCATCTGTGATGGTTAAAACATCAAAACGGCCCTCTGTCTTTCTTTAGCCTAAAGCTACTGTTTAATGGCTTCAGCAGACTTCATCAGCATTTAGCTAAGCTCTCTCTCTCTCTCTCTCTCTCTCTCTCTCTCTCTCTCTCTCTCTCTCTCTCTCTCTCTGGCTGGTGAGAGTTTTTGACGAGGATGTCACAGAAATTGCTTTTTAATAAGCCTTCTTCTTTTAACTGCGCCACTGAAAGATAATTAAATTGCAGCTAGAAAGGACAGTATTCTTTTGTAATTTAAATTAACTTTTTTTTCTGGCTTGGTCTCATCCTCCTTTTGGCGTGCTCTCTTGCTTTCTTTCTTTCTTGCTCCTTTAGCTCATCCCCATATCACATTTCCTTTCCCTACACTCTGTCTTTTCTACCCAACGCCCCTTCCCTGAGGCTTTGTCCATAATGAAAGCCTGATATCTGTAAATTTACTACCACTGCGTTCTCACTCGCTCTCTGTTTCACTTTTTCTCTTTCTCTTTTCTCTTGATTAAAACACTTGGAAAGTGAAGGCAAAGCATACAAAGTTAATTGTGACTTGTGACCAGAATAGAGACACTGAGACAAAGGCAGGGATACAGAAAGGGGACCCAAGTAAAAATGAAGAAAGAAAGAGGGGGAGAAATAAAGTAGAACCCTCTGTCTTGCATTTGTGTATTTGAAGCTCTGAAGCCCAGGCTGCTTTGTGGTAGAGACAATGTGCAAAGATTAGAGAAAATTACTTGTTTCCTCCTCTTCCTCTTTGTGCCTTCCTTCCTTCCTTCATCCTCCTCTCCTCCTTATACTACCATTCTCTTGCCTCTTCGTTTTACAGCCTCACTGTTTCTTTTGTTCTGTCCCCTTCTTTATCTGCTCATCTCATTGTTTGCCAGGTGCATGGATGACCATTTTTGAAAGTGCAGTCGATTTGATGATGTGTTTCTCTAGCAGATAAAAAAATACTCTTTGTTCCCCCTCTCTCTCTCTCTCTCTCTCTCTCTCTCTCTCTCTCTCTCTCTCTCTCTCTCTCTCTCTCTCTCTCTCTCTCTCTCTCTCTCTCTCTCTCTCTCTCTCTCTCTCTCTCTCTCTCTCTCTCTCTCTCTCTCTCTCTCCCTCTCTCTCTCTCTCTCTCTCTCTCTCTCACTCTCTCTCTCTCTCTTTCTCTCTCTCTCTCTCTCTCTCTTTCTCTTGTTGCACATTCTTTTCTTTTTTAGATCGGACCTGAAGACCTCTCTGAGAAGAGTTTCTGGACCAAGGCAAAAGAGGACAAATATGAAAACAATGAGCTCTTTGCCAAACTCACCTTGACCTTCTCCTCACAGACAAAGAGTGAGTGTGTGGCTTGTGTATCTTTACTATGTGCTGTTATCATTTGTGTTTCACAGTAATGAGCAATGTCTTTCTCTGCTTCTCTCCTCTCTCTCCCTGACTCCATGTCCATTTCCCTCTTGTTCTGCCTCCATCAGCTAGTAAAGGTAAGAATGTCACACATACACACATCCATTTAATTCTTTTTTCACAGGTCTTCTCAAGCCTTTCTCACCCTTCTTTTCCTCCATTTGGAGGGCACACCGCACATTTACATTATTCAGCAACACTGTGTCAAAACAGCATCTCACACAAGTTCATGAATAAACCACCCACACCTGTGTCTGCGTATGTGTTCATCTTCTCAATGTGCCCATGACTTGCTGTGCAGAGATCTCACTACCAGATTAGATGAATTGGGACTTGGGGACAGAGGGAAAGATGGACAAAAGGAGGAGTGTTGAGGGAGGTATAAGGAGAAGGTCACTGATGTCCTTTGACTAGCCACCTGCTGTCCTGGCACAAAGCGCTGACACACAGACGTACGATTACACACGCACACCTGTCCACTCCTATCACCTTGTCCCAGTGTCACTGAGCCTTCTGCTCTAACTCCTCCATATTCATATCATAAGCAGGACACCAGGAACTCACAGACAGTGTGTGTGGGTGTGTATATAATTCCATCTGACCTTCAGATTCAGTCTCAGTGTGTAAATACACACAAACTCTTACTCATGTCATATACATAAACAAAAGTGTGCATGCACACATGGCTGATGCTAGCTGTTGATGTCAGTTAAATGTCAGTGTTGGCAGCTGTCCCATTCACATTCACCTGTATGGCAAGTCCTAACGTCCGCCTGTCACTCCTTAATTTGACCCCCCCCCAACCCCCTAAGCCTGTACACCCACTCCTCCTCTTTTTATTGGCTAAGACAGCCGCCTGTTCCAGTTGATGTCTAATAACCTTTTCTGAGAGCTGACTATAAAGACACCGTGGCCTTTTCATAGCCCCACACCTGTCTGTATGCCTGCCTGTGTGGATGTACTGTGTGTGTGTGTGTGTGTGTGTGTGTGTGTGTGTGTGTGTGTGTGTGTGTGTGTGTGTGTGTGTGTGTGTGTGTGTGTGTGTGTGTGTGTGTGTGTGTGTGTGTGTGTGTGTGTGTGTGTGTGTGTGTGTGTGTGTGTGTGTGTGTGTGTACCTTTTCCAATGTATGTGAGAGATTGATAGCAAGAAAGAGAGAGAGACCAGGTCCCGTTTGTGTTTGCTGGTTTCCTGTGCGTGTTTTGAATCTGTTTAAGTTTAATAGTTAGTAATAAAACGTTCTTTGGAACAGAATTGGGTTTTCACTGAGTTCTTGTTTAAGCATCTTATGTTCCTTTCTGTGCTTGTGAGTGCACATGTGATTTAATCCATATATGTTTGTGTGTCTGTGCCCGTGCAAGCACACACAGCCCAATAAACAACTAGCTATGGTTATGTAGACTGACCTTTCACCTCTTGTCCAAACTTCTCTTGCTTAAACACACCACTCAAGGCCTAATACATTCCTTCTGACCACCATCCTTCTCCTTCACCTCTGGGAGCCCAGCTTCACTCTTCTTCATCCTCATGTTCCTTTTCCTCCTCCTCTTGCGCCTCCCATTCCTTGTTACCTAGCAAAAGCAGATAGATAACACACCAAGCTGCTACTGACCCTCTCTGACCCTTCCTCCTCTTCTCCGTCAGCTGCCCAGCACCGCAGCAGGGTTGCATGCACGCACACACCCACACAGTGGGGGGAAGTGTGCCCACGGTAGGGTCAGGGGTGTTGACCTCCTGAGGCTCGGTGGAAGGGCAGAGAGATAATGGTGGGAGACACGTCCTCTGGCTGCACATGGCTGTCATGGCATAGTTCAACACTTTGACACACACAAACACACAAACAGTATACTTTCATTTTTTGCTCTTTATCTCAGCTCAATCTAGTTGTGCTACATGCTCCTCTTTCTCTCCAAGAGTTAACTACACAAATAAGCTGGTCAAATAGCAGAAATGATCATTGAAATCTTTATTTTTTGTATTAGTTTTAGATAATATGTCTTTTGTCATGTAAAATGTATTTTGCCCTAGCAAGACCAGATCTCGTTACAGTAGACATAGTCATAAACTTGGACAGACGTTCATGTGTTTGTGTAATAATCAGCTACAATCTATAGTAAATGTTCCATCAAGAATTTCCTAAATATTTTCGAAGTTATGTGTATTTTGTAGTGGCACATCTGATCTTATTAATCTGCCCGATAACTTTCCATACACAGATTATCTCCTTCTGCTGGATATGACAGTTGTTCAGTTTACATTGCTACATATTTTCAACGGTGGTTCTTAAATCAAGCAAGAATATAACACATTCAGGCTACCGTTGGATAAAAACTCCACCTTACTTCAGTCCTCAGTCTAGTATTTTCACCTTTCTCCTCTCAAACTACTTAACTTGCCTCACAAACAACCAGAGGATCCAAGGTAACTTTTAGTAGCACTGTGCTGCTGAACATCTTACACAGGATGGGGATACAAAACTAAGTTGTCAACACTGGAAATAAGAAATATGTATTTTATAGTCAGTCAGTGAACTGCATTAAGTTTGACTTATTGAGAATGCAAACTGTCAAGGTTTATAGAAGGTGCTGTACCTCAAGGAGCTGTCTTTCTGTGGTTCAGTGTATCCATTTGTGTGGTATTGATAAACCATATTTTTCCAAGTGAAGCATTTCAAGGTTGAAAGTATTTTTTGAAGTGGAGTTACCTAAAAATCACCTTTTTGAAAGTATGGTTAAGGCTAACTCCTTAATGTCAGCTGCCAGTAGTAGCTTTAATTATAATGTTTTGAGATATTTTAGTATTCAAAAATGTGTTAGAGTATATTCTTAATATCCTGAGTTTTGTTATAAAACCAAGCTTTTGAAAATGGTTGAACTGATGCCAAGTTTGAGATAATAGCAGACTGTTACACTGTACATCTGTACAGCTAGATATGATATAAACCTATTTTAAGCTCCATCCAGATCCATTCATTGATCCATAATTTATTAGGGTGCAACTTGCCAAATTCCACTGCAGTATTTGTGGTGGAGAAATCATGGTACTATACATCTTGTCTGAAATTCTAAAAAAGATGTGTGGAAAAGGCTCTTCTTATTTTTTGCTGTACTTTTTGAGTGTAAGGGCTTATACCCAGAGGCCTGGTGTGACTATTTGTAATTGTAAACAGCCTAGTTGTTTAGATGAGCAAGTATTTGTGGCTGTAAAGCGGTTAGTGTAGTGTATAATGTTTCAGGCGGAAAGCTTATCTCTGCATTCTCCCTTAAGCTACTGGCTCTTAATTCTTCTTTTTGATGTGCTTGGGTCGGTTTTCTATTTTATAGTATTTGTTTTTCTTCTCTGTTTAATGATAATAGCAAAAATAATAATACTAATAATAATGACAATAATGATGATGAAGATGATAATGGTTGAACAGACGGAGGAAGGAAGGAATTCCTTTTCATATATAGTCAATTTTTTGTAGTAAGTTTTGCCCAGTGGAGCACCGTCACAGGGCTAGACTTTGTACACTGCTCATCATATATGGGTTTTATACATTATATCTTGAACTGTCCTTTTTCACCTTTTCCAACTGTTTGATAGCAGGTGCCTTTTGAAGTTGGCACCTCAGATAGCCCAATTAGCAAAAGAGAGAGAGTGAGAGATGGAGAAAGGAGGAGGTGGATGAAAAAAGGAAGAGTGAGCAGAGGGAAAGGCTGGGCTTAGGGGAGCGGTGGTGATTAATTTGATTCGGGAGAGAAAAGGGCCAGGAGCATATACAATTATTAATCCTCATAATGGGAGGATCATTTTCATATCCCGATTCTCTAGCCTGTACACCCTTCCCTCTTCTCAGTCTCAATCGCTATGTTTCTGTGGTTTGTTGAAGTATGGCGACCTCATTTCTCTTTTTTGGTGGAGGATCCCAACCCAGAAGAGGAGCTCTGTGATCGCTGCATGACATACCCACACATGCTTTAGCAACTTCCATTGTCACATTACCTTCCTATACAACACAGACAAGCTTATTGCAAACGAATGCATGTTTGTCAGTGCAAGGGTTTTTGTATGGTGGTGTACTGTATGTGCTCAAGAGAGTGGGTGGGTAAGCTCAGCCACATTTACAAACCAATTATAATAAGCCTTTTGATCAGCCTGTGTTCTGAAGAAATCAATTTCCTTCTCTGTAGGTGTGTGTGTGTGCGTATATATATGTGTATTTGTGTTGCTGAATTTCCTTTAAGGGTCTGTTTTGTTCACTTTTTACCTTAATGGGCCACCAATCAGCAAGAAAGTGGCCTAGTCTGTGCATGTGTGTGTTTGTGCACCCTTGCTCTCTAGGGTCTTCGACCAATCAGTTAAAGGTATGAGAGAAGTCATATATTAACAGTACAAGACCAAGAGGCATTGAGAATTAAGGTGCAGTGTTGTTGATTAGGTCATTACATATTCTGCTAAACAGAATTCCTAACATTTGGTGTTTTTATAAATTTATTTATTTTTTATAATGGTACACAAGCTCAAGACCATTGTCAAAAATGCTAATGCTAATGATACTTCCTCCCTGCTAGCACTGTTTTTTAAAAGTACAACAGACTGATTGCAGGACTACAGAAATGTCAGCTATGAGACTTTATGAAATATTGTCACCATACATTTTCGATTTACCCTTTGGTCAGTCACAATGCACAGTTCTTAGACCAGAGGTTCTCTTTTTCACATCAAAGACCGCTAAACTGACACAAATTACACCACAGACCCTCATTTTATAAGAGTTTTGCTTTTAGATGTTTTATCACAGAAAGTGTATGAAACCCATGACCAAAGTAGTCATGCATTGTCATTGTGTTATTGATGTAGTTACAGGGAAAATAAATTATTCCACTTTTTGCTGGGGAACCCCTGCAATCCCCTTAAGGACCCCTGGGGGTCCCTGAACCCCACTTTGAGAACAACTGTCTCAGGCAATATATCATGTGAGAAAATAGTGCTGTTCTTTGTTTCTTCTGATTCTTTACCTGATGGCCTCGCAGTAGCTGCTACAGATTTGACAGGTCTGAAAAATGACTGACAAGTTTTTTGTTGAAAAATAACTACAGGTGAGAAAATGGAAGACCCTGCTTTTCACTACTCTTTCTTACCTCTCTCCCATTTCCTCCACCCTTTCCATCCCAGCTTCATAATCTCCACCACAACCCACTTCCAGAGGATGTTTGTTTGGTTCCCCTCTAGGTCACAGCCAAGAAAGATTTGTGAGTTGCTGTGTGTGTTTGTGTGTTTGTGTGTTCATTTATGCATATGATTGTTTATAATTAGGGAGAGTTTTAGATAACAGTTTGTGGGTTGTGTAGACAGTCTCCTGAGACTGTTTAAAATATGGACTAATAAAGCACTTAAATGACTAAATGATGAATGGGCGCACTTTATGAAGCCATAACAGTGTTTGTGATTGTTCTAAATTAGTATTGGCTTTGAAAAGCTTGTGTAATGTGTTTTTAAGTTTTCTATCTCTCTCTCTCTCTCTGTGTGTGTGTGTGTGTGTGTGTGTGTGTGTGTGTGTGTGTGTGTGTGTGTGTGTGTGTGTGTGTGTGTGTGTGTGTGTGTGTGTGTGTGTGTGTGTGTGTGTGTGTGTGTGTGTGTGTGTGTGTGTGTGTGTGTGTGTGTGTGTGTGTGTGTGTGTGTACATTCCACAGTAGAGGCCTTGTTAATAAATCATGCAGTGTTCAGGCTGGGGCTGCAGAAAGAGAAGCAGGTTAATGCAAGGGTCACTAATGCTATAGAAAGAGCTGGGAAAAATATCACATTCTGCATTCTTTCTATTCTCTTTTATTCTTTCCATATCTGGATGCAGCCATTTCTCTACTTATATCTCTAATCCCCACTTTTTCTCCACACCTTTTTGCCACCAACAAATAACCACACCACTAGATAACAATGGGTCTGTGGACAGTGGTGACACATAAATCTATGTATACAGCATCTATAGCAACTGGTTTTTCAATATGCAAGTATAGCTTGTAAATGGAAGGTTTGATGTTTATAGGTTGTGTTTTGTGTTGTGTGTTTGTGCGTACATTTAAGTGTTTATGTGTACTAGTGCTTAAGTTTAAATCCTAACTATACCTCTTAAGCCCTGAACAGTAGCGGTGCATTAGGTTGGCTTTGCTCGCTCTATAAGCTTCGGTGTGTATTCTCAGCGCCGCAATAGCAAGCGTTCCCTCATTCACCATCTCTTTATGGTTGAGGAACAGCCACAAAACGCCGCTCATTCATCAAGCCTTATCAGGTTCAAACACATCTGTGTGTGCTCGCACTGGCTCTCACTGCCAACTGCAACAGCTCACTCACATGCACAAATGGAAGCATACACTTATGCATACACATGTAAGCGCACACTCGCGCACTTTTGTCCCACTCATTCTCTTCATTCCATCCCTCCCTCCTTCCATCCCTCGTTATATATCTCTCTCTCTCTCTCCTCTGTTTTACATGCAAATGAGCTAAGTGTACTCATGCCGGAGCATTACCGCTGTGTGTGCCTAATCTCCTTGCTGCCTTTTCTCTTTCCTGGAGATTATCCTGTTTTTAAACGGAATAGGCCTTCTTCGCTTCACTCGGCTCCTCTCCCAGCCAGCCAGTCGGTCAGCCAGCCAGCCAGCCAGCCAGCGTTCCAATCTCTCATCCCTACACCATTACCATTTAAATGTTCCCAATGATATGACAGCTGAGCAGGGGCTGAGAGCATCTCTGTGTGTGTATGTATGTGCGTGAGTGTACGTTTGTAATCTTTGTGAGTATGTGTGTTTAATTGAGGGATTGGCTGATAAGCTGAAAAGCTTGTTACAGATGCTAAGTATCCCCAGTGTTTGCGATTCTGTCTCTTTTCACCCAGGCCAAGAGGGAAAAAAATCATGAAGAGAGATGGGATGAAGGGATATATGTATGCACACCTACACTCCTTCCACCCACTCCTATCCTGTTTTGCTCCTCTTGGTCACAGCAGCACACTCTTTCCTCTTCCTCTCTTTTTCTGATGTGTGTGTGTCTGTGTGTGTGTGTGTGTGTCTGTGTGTGTGTGTGTGTGTGTGTGTGTGTGTGTGTGTCTGTGTCAGGTGTATGAAAGCAGAAGTTCCTTTAATTTTGATATTGATGGTATTGGGTAGGAAGGGAAGCCACTGAGGTGGTATCTATGATTAGAAGGCATGTTAATCTTGAGTAAAAGGAGAGATAAAGAGAAGAGAAGTAATAGCCAAAAGTGCAGATTGACTGTGGCTGCCTGCAACTGACTTAACATTTATTTTTTGCCATATTAGCTACCTATCCCTGAGGGCAGTGACACACACACACACAAACGCAAGCACGTACAGACACATAGACACACACACAGGAGACTTAGCCCACTTTGATGTCACTGATAACACACATAAAAAAATGGAGCGGCAAAGAGCAACAACTTCAAAGATGTATTTGACAAGATAGGAGCATTAACCCCCATCTCCCTTCCTCCCTTTCCTCTTCCTCTTCTCTCTCCTGATTTCCTCATCTCTCTTCTCTTATCTCTGTCTGATAAAGGGGTTCTAATGAAAAGAGACAATGAACGAGGGATGGAACCAGAAAAATGATGGAGGAGTAGGAGGGGGAGGGGTAGTGAAGATAAAGCAAGATGTAAAATGAGAAGAGAAAAGATAGATGGTAGCAACAGAGGCATTTTAAAGTGTCCTTTAAAGTCCAGAGCTCCTATCTCAGTCGAATTGTTTAACAGTAGCCTTGAGCTGCTACTGGTGTGGTGTTAGCTAGCTAGTGAATTATTAGGGTGGTGTTATATCTTCCCCATTATGCTGATGGCTCAGGCCATGTCTTCAGGGCTCTCACACAACCACACATATTGAAGCTATCCATTTCACCCAAGCTTGTACCAACTTTCTTAAAGTATATATTATCTTGTTTTTTCTACATATGTGTGCACGCGCACCTTTGTGCTTGGCCATGGTGTTCTGTATGTGAGCTGCGTGTGTTGTAACCTGACAAGCTTTTATTGCCAGTGGTGTAACTTGGCCCCTGGTCTCTAGCTGTGGAGGCTATGTGTAATATGGATAACCCAGTGGCATTTACACCAGACACTGATGGCATTTACAAGGCCTGGTGGGCCAGACCGTGCTCCACTTTCTGACCTTAATCTGCTACAAGTAACCATCTTATGGTATGTGCCTGCACCGAAATGTATGTGTCATGGATGTGTTGGCACAAGAAGAGGTTAGACTTGTGTACATTTTTAATTTATTTTTTTACAGTTTACATGAGTACAATTATGATGTGTGTTTATACTATGTGGTCAATTACAGTTGGTTTGCTCCTATGTCTTTGTGCTTATAGTTTATCCTGTTTATGTGTGTGTATTTGCATGCAGAAGCCCTTTCTCCATTACTCAGTATCTGCATGTGTCCTGTTCTGTGAGACGTGGGTTCTGCTTTGCCCTGCAGGCACCTTAATTTTTCACCATGCTGTGTGCTACACTACACTGCACTGCATGAAAGTGTACGTCTACACCCTTTCCTGCTCTCTCTTCCTCTCCCTCTCTATTCATCTAACCCCACCCCCGTCCTCATACTCCCCCACCACAACCACCACCACCTACCCCTCGACACACACGCAAGCACGCACGCGCCTAATCAAAGCAAGGAGCTCTGTAGATTAGCACTTGAGAAAACTCCCTAAAGACATTCCTTCATTTTGACCATTTTCAGGTACTCTCCCCCCCTCACCTTCTCCCTTCCAGCTTTGAATTTTTAACCTCCCCACTGAATAAGAGATGTGGCCATCCTCATGGGGAAAGGGAAGTTGGAGGGAGGGCAAGGAATTTGGAGGGAGGGCAAGGAATGAAGGAAGGGAGAAGGCGGGGGAGGCAGGAGGGAAAAGGTTGTCCCTAAACACGCTTTCACATTTATCCCCTAAAAACCCCACTCTGTATGCTCAATAATGCATGGCCATCTCTCAATCCCCATCCTCTTCCCCCTTCCACTCATTCCGCTCTTCCTTCATCTCCTTCATCTTCCACCGGTTGGTTCCCCAAGCTCTCATCACTCCACCCAGCAGATTAACTGCAGGGTGAAACTGAGACTGGCAAAGCAGGGTGATGGTAGCAGGGCATCGGGGAGTAACAGTGAAACAAAGAGAGAGAGAAAGCAGATGAGTCATTTGTCATTGTGTGAATGGACTTATTACTTTAAGTATTGATCTGAGTGAGTGGGTTTTGGAGTTGTACCATTTCAGAGGGGCCACAGAGCTTGACTGGGCCTGAAAATTGAGTCCAACTTCGCCTGAACTCCTCCTCCCAAATACTAGCTTAACTTGAACAAAGCTTGTGGAGTGACAAAAACCAGAAGGGATTCTCTAATCGTTTCTCAGCAGTGTTTTGACCATATTCTGAGGCTAAATCAGCTCTGCCTGTTCTTGTTTCATTGTGGCATGAATATGAAATAGCAGTGTAGTACGCTCTCAATATGCAGTGAAAGCAAATGTAGTCAGAAAGAGGATATGAAGCTGTGCCATTTAAATTCAAATACAGTTAAATTACACCATACATAACAAGCCCCGGAATATGAGATAATGTCCTTTATGTTGTATGTTTCGCATGTGTAGGGTTCCTGTCTTTTGTTTAGTGTGTACTTATAAGTAATTTGTCTGCTAGAACTGATATACTGTAGATTTGCAGTGAGCCTTTCACAGCTCGTTGTGCATGCACATGGCATCAACAGCAACTCTCCTCTGTTTGGGTGAATGGAGCGGTACGCCAGAGACTTCTAAAGATCTCTCCAAGAATGTTTTTTTCAAGTCTGTTATGGAAAGTTTTTGAAGAACCCAGAGAGTTTGAGCTTTCAATGTTTCATGTTGATTTTTTTCTCTGAAGTTTTCCCTCCTCACTGTTTTCTTTGTTTACAGCCTCAAAGAAGGTAGTGGTTAAATACTGCAAGAGCAACAGATCCTAACAGTATTGCAAATGATACCAATAATAATAAAATAACAATAAAAACAAGTATTTGCAGATATTGAACATTGATCTTAATTAAACTGGTGTATTCTCTGTATTATTTTAAATCAAACTAAAGTTTAATAAAGACCAAAATCTGTTTACATGCACGTTTTTGAGGATATGCAGGGCTGTAATGTGTTCTGGGTAGTTCAACAAACATGCTGCTTTCCCTTTCTCCCAAGCTTTGAGGAAATGTGGGTAACTTTCGATGAAGCAATGCAGCTTTTATGAGAGAATGCTACTAAAAACATAGTTATTTGTGGGCTCACCAGGTAGTTGGCTAACCCAGGCAAGATAAAAAGCTTGCCAACACTGTGGGGAAATGCACATTTTTGGGAGCTGGATTTATGATAGCAAGTGTGCTGCTCGGTTGAAGCCAGTTGAATGAAACAAACATGAAGGCCACTGTTTGCCAGAAAAAACAAAAAAAATTATACAATGATGGGTTCACACCTGCATTCTGCGTCTGCTATAAGAACAAAGTTTTCAATATTATGGTAAATTATAAAGGTTTTAAACTTTATTTTTCTTTATTTTGTTTATTTATTTAATTCAGCAGTAGATTACAATAATATGAAATTCTGACACTTGCAGCTACCTTTTTTAGAAAATAAGCGGAAGAGATTATTATCAAAGATACAGATGGATGGAGACTAATCTTGGTTCAGTAGATGAGAAGATGGATGGCGTTATTGAGGGTAGAGTGAAGGAGAGGCAGAGAATGAATGAGGCTCGGCGAAGGACGAATGGAGGCAGAAGTGATTTGTGTACGATTGAAGAGAGCGGTGAGGAAAGGAATGAAGGAATGACAAATGATCAAGAGGTGAAGAGACATGAAGCAACTAGAGTGATTGAAGAGAAGGAGATTAAGGTGAGGTAAAATGAGTTAAGTCAGTTCTGAGAGCGTGACAGTGAGAAAAGTGAACTGAAAGATTTGGACACAGAGTCCAGTTGTTCAAGTTGGTCATTGTGATGTGCTGGATGCTGTGAGAGCTGATTATAGCTGAATTCTTTGCAGGAGAGATGACGCTGCTGCTTTTAACAAAAGGTGACTTGATCGAGATGTGTGTCCTACATACGGTTTCCTCTGTCAGTAAACATTATGCGAGAGAACAGGCGGGATGGACAGAGACCTTTCTTCTCTGCCTTTTAAACTTTCTCTTCTCCTCAGTGGCATTCTTTCTCTCAGCTTTTCCTCTCTGAGGGGCAAACCACGTCACAGCAAGCATCTTAATTCCTCACTCTTCTCACAATGTTTGGCTCTCCACTGAATCTCTCCTCTTCCCTGTTTCTGTTCTCCAAATAGGTTATTTGGGGCTTGGTACTTAACTGTACACAGTTAGCGGTCAGTCAGCACATACACACTATGCTACTGGGCCTCCTTAGAGATTGTCTGCTTAATACTGCATAGCACTTAGAGGCATCAACAAGCCCCGTGGTGCTCCACTGAGGCGTAGAACGCATGAAAGCATGCTAATCCCCCCCCCCCCCCCCCAACTCTCTCCATCTATCCCTTTGTGACCCCCCCCTTCCATCCATCCATCACACTACTTCCCCTTTCTGCCCCCCACCCCTTTATCTTCTCTGTAGACAGAGCATAGTTTAATGAGCACAGAGAACACAGACTGTACACACAATAACACACAGTAAAATATGTTGCACCTTATTATTTTATACTGTGATCCAAATGCTGCTAGGTTTACTTGAGACTTGCAAATTGTGCTCTCTGTAGTTACGTATCATGTGTGTACTGAAGGTGCTCAAGTTCACCTTTTTGTTCTTAATTGCATGATGAGATTTCATCAGTGACAACATGAAAATAAATGTAGCTAACAGCTTGTGAAAATGTGCTCTCCACTACCCAAACAGTACACTAACACAGATACAGTAACATCAAGTGGTTGGACCATTTAAAGGAGCTCAAGTCAACAGTTCTACAATGGGTTATTGTATGAAACAGCAAAAATGTGGTAAAGGTTAGTGTTTAGGTTCATGACATTATCAAATAACTAAAATTAAAGTCACGAGGTTCAAAAAACAGTAGAAGTCCACTACAGTTAGATTAGATTAGATTTTTTCCCCCTGGTACTTTAAAGTCAAAACTGGGAAGAACATTGGGAAGTGTGGGCAGAGAGGGAGTGATCTGTGACAAAGGTATACGAACTGTATACACAGTACGCCACGCAACTCTAGGGTCAGTACCCCCCACATTTGCACAGTATGTTGCAATCACTACTACATCCACTTAGGTGTCAAAAACTGTACATTCCCTATTTTCGAGACTGTACACATGATATTAATCATGTTAGTCTACTCCTACTGAAATATAGCCTTTCCAAGTCTGTCACAAAAAAAAATTAAAGAAGTGAACAGAAATGAAAGCCATATTCTATAAAACATACTCCTCAGCTCATCTACAAAGTGCAATAGAACATAAAATGAATTCATTAGTATTTGTCTGTGGAGCCCTCTAGTTGTGTTTCAGACTGCAGTGTAATGCAGAATACATCACATGGGACAGTTTATGTGGCAGCTTTTAAACCAGGACAAGTGTGTGTGTCAGGGGACCTGCGTCTGTTAATGTGAGTAAGCACATATCCCCCAAGAGTCCTCACTTAAAATGTGTAAAGTAATGCTAAGAGTTCTTCCTAAGAGTTCTTGCCACTCGCCACAATAATTCATAAGTATTTTAGAGTCCCTGGATCACAGGTCTAGGGACTCTTAACTCTCTCTAGACTCTTTGCGCATTTGTGTATGTGTGTATGCTTGTGTTTGTACGAGAGACATTGTGTGTGTGTGTGTGTGTGTGTGTGTGTGTGTGTGTGTGTGTGTGTGTGTGTGTGTGTGTGTGTGTGTGTGTGTGTGTGTGTGTGTGTGTGTGTGTGTGTGTGTGTGTGTGTGTGTGTGTGTGTGTGTGTGTGTGTCTGTCTGTCTGTCTGTCTGTCTGTCTGTCTGTCTGTCTGTCTGTCTGTCTGTCTGTCTGTCTGTCTGTCTGTCTGTCTGTCTGTCTGTCTGTCTGTCTGTCTGTCTGTCTGTCTGTCTGTCTGTCTGTCTGTCTGTCTGTCTGTCTGTCTGTCTGTCTGTCTGTCTGTCTGTCTGTCTGTCTGTCTGTCTGTCTGTCTGTCTGTCTGTCTGTCTGTCTGTCTGTCTGTCTGTCTGTCTGTCTGTCTGTCTGTCTGTCTGTCTGTCTGTCTGTCTGTCTGTCTGTCTGTCTGTCTGTCTGTCTGTCTGTCTGTCTGTGTGTCTGTCTGTGTGTCTGTGTGTCTGTGTGTGTGTGTTAGAGAGTGTAAGTGAACGAGTGAGTTTGTGTCATAGGAGACCTCAGAGTCTGTCAGCTTCATTTCCCAACATGTAACTGAGGACAGGCTGGCCTTTTGAGACTGTCAGCTGAAAAACAGCAAAGTGACATTAGAGACACACACACCATACACACACACACACACACACACACACACACACACACACACACCGTCATCAGGGCAAAGGGTGGAATCCTAGCCTTGTCATGCTCCGCACCATAAGCCAGTTTAGAAGGATTAATTAGGAATTAAGGAGTGTAATGTTATCGGTGCGTGATCCGTTCACATGCGTGCACACCCGTGCACATACAGCTCTCTGTTGGAGTGTGTATATAGGGCAAGGATTATTCAAAATTTAAAAAAAAAAAAGAAAAGTAATTTTTATGTTTTTCTGACTTTATTACTTTTTCATTCAGTTTTTCTCTCTTTTTACTTCCTTTCTGCCCTCTCTCCCTCCTACTCTGTGCCTTACTTATTACCCTCTCCTACTTTTCATCCATCCTCACACTCTCTTTCCCTTCAACTTCCTTCCCCCATATGTTCTAGGAGCATCCATAAAATTACTTTTTCAGTCTTCTCCTTGCCCTTGTTTTCTGTTTCTCTTTTCTGCTTTCTGTGCCGCCATTATCCTATCTTTTAAAGTCCAGTGTAGGCTTTCATTCTGTGCTTTTATCCCTCCAGCCGTGCTTTGTCAAAGAGAGAAAGAGTGTGAAAGATTTCTATAGCTCGGCTACGCTTTCAAGAAGACTACGGCATTCAGGTGTGCCTCTCTGGATGTCCATTTTGGGTCTGGCTCCCCATTTTTCATAGTTTTTCTTTATTTGTGTGGTGAAGAGTGCGACTGGGGAGCCGCGCTACTTACAATTGCTGGACTCAAGTTTCAGCCCCTTTGCTGTATGAAGCAGCTCTGCTTTTAGACAAGACTTGAGTGGCTTACCTTTGTCCTTGAGACGATGCTTTCAGTCCTCCTGCTTTTTCACTCCTTCACCAATTTAGCTGCTCATTTGTGGTTGTGTGTGCACCTTTATGTCCATACTCTGTTTGTGCTTTATCTTACCCCACAATTCTAAAGGTAGGTTGATAGATGAAAGGCAATAAGTGGGAGGGTGAACGGGAAATGGAGACGGAGTAAAAACAGGAAAAAATACGATGAGGTTGTTTGTCTTCATGTTTTTCTTACACTGTGTTTTTGTGTGTGTGCTTGCCTGCCAGACTCAGTTAGGTGTGTGTTGATACTTCCTTAGGCAGACAGTAATGATATTGTTTTTATTAATGCCTAATTAAATTTTTAGCGTGTGGCTGCTGGAGCTCTTAGTGCTTTTATAACGCTGTGCCTCTATCAGTCGCCAGCCCTCTTAACACACAACTACAAAATGCTGCATCTGTAATGAAGCGCACAGACTGGATTCGATGATGTATGTGAAGTCGATGAATTTTCTTTATTTTCTAAAGAGAGCAGGAGATGTGGCTGCGCAGTGCATGATGGATATGGTACAGCGAGTTGATGGACCGTTCACCATATCTGTATTTACGTAAACATAATTTGACACAAGTTCATGCAAATGAGTCTGTCCAGTGTAACACCATTGACTCATGAGACTTTGTAGTCTTGGCAGTGCGGATCAAATATGAATCGAGATTCTGTTTCTGGCCTCAAGTGTGATTATAAACATATTTTAGTTTAGCTGTAAAATGAAAAAGTTTTTGACTGGGTCGCCATTTTTTTCAAAATAGATGAGTTAAAACCAAGCACCACCCAACTTGCAGTACATCACCCGCCACGTCAAACCACCAGACGGAGCGTTTAGTGGTCTGGCGAGTCCAGATGTGTCCTCGCTGGAGGCAGTTTGCACACTGCATAACTCTCCTTCTGTCAGTTTCTTCCATAATGAGCCACAAACATTCAAACCATCAAAACACACAATAATAGACTTGGTATTTTTCATCCTGTGACCACTGTGTTCACCCTTATCCATCCATCTCTCTTTTCATGCCTCTGGTTTATGCTCTCTCTCCTGGTCTACTTTCTTCGCCTGTCTTCTACACCCTCCTTCCATTTTCTTTCTCACTGTCTGCCACCCTCCCTCTCTCTTGTTGCCTCTGGCACTACTAGCAGCACTCTGTCTCTGTCAGGTGTGTGCGAGATAGCCTTCACGCCATTGACTTGGAAGATATGGGCTTTTGAAGCCTCGGCCCGTATTCGGCTGGTTTCTTAACTCCTCTCTTTCCAACCAATAAGCAGGTAGTCACTGTTCCATTCGCTCCCTGTAGATTTGATTGAAAGTTATTAGACATTTAATAGATCATACTGAATGCACTGCATGTTTTACGCCTCTGCAAATCATGTACCATAAATTGTTGCCACCATCCATTTTCAGTGTTTGTTCTAATGTTTGACAACTGTTTTCCTACCTTCTCACAATCTATTTGTTTCTGTTCATTTCAGCAGGGTATTTAAAGATGGTTTATTTAAGTAATCCGTCAGCATACTGAGGTTTTTATTTCTGCACAAGCTATCTTTTTGTAATAATGCTGGTGTAAAATGGCTGGAGAGTTGGCTACTATATACTAATATATTCATGACATATCAGAGGTTGTCAGAAAATCAAACCCCTGAGCCACACAACAGGATGAGGATAATGTAAGGATAGTTTGAGTTAATGTGAGTTAGAGAGCTTCCCCCCAGCACACAAACACATCGCATTTGTAGTTTCCTGACAGTTCTACTGATGGCAATAATGTAACTTTGTCATAGAAGAAAAACACTGACGTGGTGGTCGCTATGATTGGTACCTCAAGCAAGTTTAAAATCTCTCATCCCGTAGCAGAAAAACCTTGGTATACTGTCAGCTAATCCAATTCTGTTTGTTGGTAAACTGTTGCATATTAACACATGCAACCGACAGATCAACATGGGCTTTTCATTGGTGTTTTTGGCCACCTGATGTGCATAGGTTCAAAATTGGCTCTCCCCCTTTTAGCCTTGAGCGTTTTACTCTAAATAGAAATATATGAGTCTTTTTTAGCTGGTCAGATGTTTGACTTTCTTCAGACATTCATTATCTTTAGCCCCCCACTATTTTGTGCTGAGCAGGTAGCAAACAATTGGCTTGTGTGAGCTTGTTAGATGAAAGAGAAGAATCAGTGAGCGCTATTAGGACACAAAGATACAAACTGATGAACCACAGCAATGATCTAAAAGCTGCACAGATATGTCATTTTTGAATTCTCCGTAGGATCAGTACAACTAGCAACGCTTTTATATTACAGGGAATCATCTGATTCAATATTAATGTCAAAAATATCGCGCAATGAAGGTTTAAAGGTTAAAACATGCAACTCCACTTATATGAGTGTAATAAGTATCAGTACACAAATTGCTTGCCTGACATCAAGATATGTTTAATTAAAATGCATTATTATTAACAAGTAGTTATCCATGAAACAAGTGCATATTCATGATAAATAGTTTAACATCTCAGCTGTTTCTATGTATTAGACATATTATAATATCAGGTTTAAAGTTCAAAATGCTCAGCTTGTTACAGTGGCTGTTTGGTTTGGTTTTGAGATTGTTTGTCTGTTTGTGTGAGAGGAAGAGGAGAGAGAGAGAGAGAGAGAGAGAGAGAGAGAGAAACAAGGCCAGCTCTGCCTCCAGGCTGTTTGGCCCCAAACTCTCATCAGCCTGCTGGTGCTGAAACAGAGAACCTTCTGCCCCTTGCCACCATGCAACCACACACACACACACACTCTCACACACTCAGCACTACAAAGACATGCACACACAAAGAAACCAGCATGCATTCGCAACATACACAATCAAAGTTTGTGACAAAATCATCTTCCCCATCTCTCGCTGTCATCCATACTTGTTTTATCAGTGCATCCCATCTCCTTTTATCCATCTCCCTAATCTGTCTATGCCTCTATCAGACACTTTCTATTCCCATATCTTGCCTCTGAGACGAGCTCTCTTTTCTAACTCCTCCACTCCCTTCATTCTTATCTTGTTTCCTCGCAGCCCCGTACATATACCAGCTTTAGGTTACTTTGAGAATGTTTCTTGTCCCCTCTACCTCCTTTTCCATTTCTCTCTCTCTCTCTCTCTCTCTCTCTCTCTCTCTCTCTCTCTCTTCTCTCTCTCTCTCTCTCTCTCTCTCTCTCTCTCTCTCTCTCTCTCTCTCTCTCTCTCTCTCTCTCTCTCTATGAGTAACACCCCCACCCTCATCTTTCTTCTCTCCATGTCTCCCTCTCCTCCCTCTCTTCTCAGCGGTGGTTTTAATACATTATGAAAATGGACTGGGGCTATGAAAGCGAAACAGGACAAGTTTGGCTGTTTAATGTGACTCCTTTCACTCCTCATCTGCCTCATTGGCAGCCTGCGTTTGTGTGCGAGTGTGTGTTCATGCTGTTGTGCTTTTTGTGTGCGTATTGGTATGCATGTACACGCCACACGGGCACACACACACACACACACACACACACACATACACATACACATGCACTTTCTTTGGCAGCTTTTTTTTTTCTTCCGCTGGAAAGCTCAGTGTGAGTGTGTGACCAACACTGTGTTCATCAGTTGGTCCTTCACACATGTAGTGACACGTTCCTGCTCTTTAACTGAACTTCTCTTAACGGACACATGCACACACTTTGGGCAAGCATTAAACTGCATGAATAATAGAATAGGCAGGCAGACAGCATGGAACACATGTTTCACCGAGACGTGTGTTAATGGAAAAGAGTGTTAGGGCATGGATAGAAGGAAGAAGGAAGCTGGGGAAGGGTGTTTATGAGACAGAGTAAGTTCTACCCTACAGGGTAGTGTGACCTGGATCTAAGTCCCCCCATTTCCATCTCTCTCACTCTTTCTCTCTCACATTTATCTCTATCTCTCCCTACAATATTCCCACTTTGTTAATTTGTGTGAAGTTAAGCCTCTTCATCTCTTGAGAGAGGGAGATCATCCTGTGGAGAGATGGAGGCAGATTAGCTGATTAGATAGATAGAAATGAGCCGATGGTAGACGCAGAGTGGGAGGAATATAACTGAAGAAAGACAGAGAGAGGAAGAATCTTCGTGATTATTGAGTGTTGAAACCAAGGCCAACTGGTTACAATACAGTAATTTTTAGGCAGCTGATATGTGGTAACTATTACATCAAAGTTGCGACATTCATCTCCACTAGATGCTCTATAGCACCAGCATCTCAGACCAGAACAAAACAAATGCGCACCTTGTTTACTCAAAGTTTATAATAAAGCAGCCGTTGAACCGACAGCTCACCAAATTCAGATCAAACTGTCAATCTAAACAGTGCTGATCCAGTATGGCCTGCATTGTCCATTTCACGCCTCAAATGTTTTCATTAAAATATTTTAGCGTACTTGTTTAGCTTATATTATGATAAAGTTTGTGACCCAGCCGCCATGTTGAAAACAGATGCAGGAGGACACATACTCACATACACTAACATGCACGTGCGGCCGGACCAGCTATCAAAACAAAGAACAGAGAGGCTCAGATCACAACACACATGGAGGGAGTGTGATTTCATTCTTCACTATATCTTTACATAGCAAATTCTTCGTCGTATACTGCACCCTTTTTACGGTGGAGAATATGTGGGTGTGATGAGGTCACTGAGACAGCTCATACCTTAAGTCAACTTGGAGTATTTGAATAGAGTTGATGAAGCTGATTGTGTTTGAGCTAGAAGTTTAATGAACTTTTACAGTGCTACTTGAGAGAACAGTAGCATTGATTTAAAATAGCCTCAGACTTTTCTTTTCATTTCTTTTTTTTCTCCCTTCCCAGCCTCCCCCTATGTGACTCTCTGCCACCTCCTCTCTTGCCATCTCTCTCTCTCTCTGTCTCTCTCTCTCTCTCTCTCTCTCTCTGATGTTGCAGAGTGAGTGTGTGTGTGGCTGGCAGTGGATATTCTGAGCGCAGGCGGTGTATGTGTGCATCAGGGTTTAATTGCGGTGTGCATAGAAACGAGTGTAATTAGCCAGCGCTCGCTTCCCTGCCGCCCGGCTAACAACCGGCATCCCCTCTGTGCTTGCTCTTTCTCTCTCTGCCTTTCTTCTTTGTCTCCCTCCCTCTCTCTCTCTTGTCTCATGCCTGTTGCCACAACGACAAGCCCCACTCCACCATTGTTCCCCGCTGTTCTCCAAGAACAAAGGAGGAGGCTATTAGCTCCCTGAGAGAGGAGTGGTGGAAATGGAGGAGAGGGATAGAAAAGAGAGGAGGAGAGGATTGCTGTGAGGGTGGGATGATGAGATGAGAGTGTGAGAGAGAATTGGCGTGCAGTGAGGGATGGATGGATGGAGACAAAGAGGTAGAATAAAAAGGGGACCAACAGTTTGGGAGGTTTTAACAGAGGAGGAGGAGGAAGAAGAAGGGAAGGAGGGGCTGGAAAAAGAACATGTGAACAAGACTTTGAGAGAATTAGAGGAGAGACAGATTAGAGGAGGAGAAAGGCTTGTGGGCCAGCAGAGAAAGCTCTTTTTTTTTCTCTCCAGGGACAAAAAGTGATATTGAACAAGTTATTTAATTTAATTCAGAGAAGCATACTTAGCCTTTGAACAGAATTTCATCCCATCTACCTTTTCTCTTTATAGTTTCTCTCTCCTTGCCTTCTCCCTCCCATTTTTTGCCCTTTCTCAGTCTATTACAACCAGAATTGGAGTCTTTTACGTGTGCAGATGCAAGTGTACATACTTTGTAGTTTTTACACACTTATTGGTTGTCTGTCCTTGTTCTCCTTGCTTGCATGTGTCTTTGTGAGGGTCATTAGTAGCGAGTGTAGGCGGATAATGCGCTGTCTGCAATGCTGGCCATCTGAATGTTAACAGATTGTAACGCAGGACAGAAAGTGAATTTGGTTTCCTGAAGAAAATGGAGCAAATTACACTTTTATAGCTCTCTGCCACTATCCTTTGCTCCCGCCATTACTCACTGGGTGTAGAGAGAGAGAGAGAGAGAGAGAGAGAGAGAGATGAGGGGAGAGAAAAAAACGAGAGAACAAGTGATTGGGAAGATGTCCTTACAAAGGAAGACGGTTAAAACTGTGGTTTATGAGGAAATGCAGGGACACCTTTTTAAGTAGTTGATAACCTCTTTCTATTCTTGACCTTCTTATAGAGATACAGCTCAGGGATGAATGTCTGCTATTATCCAAAGGGACATTCAGATAATTGTCAATATTTCCATAATTGTCAAGATTTCCATCCCCTCTCATTCACACATTTAATCCTTCATGTACAATCCAAATCTGTACATGTACTGAACAGTGATTATATTTGGATTAAGATATCTAGATGCACCTCATATTTACAGTTCTTAATTTTAAATGAAAGTAGGCTTTATAATATATCAGTACAGTTACAAGGAAAATGTGGATGCCACGGATCTTCCCACATTTCCATTTCTAATGGTGATGTAATGGCATGCAATGCCACATGAATTTCTGTCATCTGAATTTATCACATAATTTTTTATAGCTTACAAGGATGAATAGAACAGCAGATGCATTCTGTATACATACCAGTGAGCATAGTCAAATCTTCTAGCACGACTGGAACTATTTCAGTCAGGCTACAATTAAACTTCTCAACACTTAAACACAAACCTATCATGTCTTTTGAGCATTTGTAGATAAAGCCCAACATATATATTTTTAATTGATTTAAATATTATTAAACTAAACTCATTATTTATTACATTTATCTGTGTAATTATTTTCTCTCTGCCGTGTGTGAAAACCCTCCAAAATATATTTTGTTTTGTTTTTTCTTTTTCTTTTTTATGAACAACTTTTAAAGGTACCCTGTGGTTTTTCTGACTTTCTGGAGTGCTGTTTTTTCAATCAGCGTGTCTCTGATTTATTTGCCTTGTTCACATACACAAGGTTGGCATGGGTGATGCGATACACTGTACCGCCAATGGTTTCACACTACTCCAGTTATCTACAGGTTGCTGTAACGTGCCAAAAAATGAAGCAAAGGCAGGGAGGAAGAGGACTGGTAAACATGGATGTGAACAATGCAGGATTTAAATTAATGTAAAGATTGGCTTGGTAAATGTTTTATGAGAGAGGAAATTTACTCAACACTTTTGTTAGACCTCAAGGAAACACAGTGTACGTTGGTGAGTAGCACTCAATGTAAACATAAGTCATTAGTTCACCAGAAGACTCCACAGGACACCTTTAACATGAAGAAACAAACACAACACACTTGGAATACATAGGTTAATATATTGACGAAAAATGCACCTTCTCTCATTAAGCATATCGTCAAAGTAAAATATCATCATGACATTTCAGTGTTTATTTGTGAAAGCTACATATGTTGTCAGCCTCCTCTAATAGTGACACATTTCTGGCATGTAATCACTAATGATGACTGACAACCATTAAATGATATTGATAGATCTTCATTACAACAGCTTGAGCTTCATAGTTTAGCAGCACAATCTGCCTTACAGCTCAGAATCCTGGAGGTCTTAATTAAGTTTAAAGTATTATATGCTTAAAAAATTAATTGGGATGGTGTCACAATTTCTCATTATTCACCACCTGTTTGTCAATTGCATTCGACTAGAGTTTGATTTTTTTGTGTTTTGTGAATTTGTGTTAAGTCATAAAATTTGCATGACGGTTTTCATTTCAAGTGGCAAGATCCACTGTAGCCATCTGAAAAGAGAAGTGTGAGCACAAACAATCACATGCTGTACATATGTAGCGAAAAGAAAGAATGAACAGAAAGCATGTCTCTCTCTGACTCTTTGTTTTCTGTTCTACTGCAAGAGATGGCATACAGTATTAATTGCTAATACATGGCCAACTCTTCTTTATGGGAATTATTATAACAGTTTATCTTTAATCAGATTAATAATCAGATTGTCAGACTGAAAACTTTATGTTGTGCAGCATCCCACTGTAGTGGAATTTGTGATTTTTTTCCCCTTTAGCTCTACCCAGTTGACCTTAGGTTAGCTTTAATGAACTGTTTAACTCATTAAAGTTTAATTTCCTTTTAAGATTCACAACGATCATGTTCCTCATAACATAATGCATATATTATCTAATTAACTAGTGGCTTTTGTCTGGCTTAATGAGACAGATGGATGTTTAAATTTTCAAGACTGACCGCAGTTCAGTCACCTTAATCATAGAATTGTAGATGAGATATAGATGTGACATATCACTTTCAGTTTTCTAGGTGTAATGGTTGATTAACTGCCTTGTTCTTAAAGCTCAACATTTTGAAATGTTATTATAAACATAATTTTGCTTTTCTGTCGTTTTCAGGTGTGGATTGTGGGTAATAAGTATCCTTAAAATGATATAAACAGAGAATCTGTATATGTATTTAGTGTTATTGTCACTAGTTTTCATCAATCTGTCTATAATGATTTGGAGGGGGAAAAAAAGGAAACGCATTTTAGAAGCGATGTTCCCTTTAATCGGAAAAATGAGTTACATCTGCTGGTCTGCATCTTCCCCTTGTTTTCTGCTCTGTATCTCTGCTGGAAAAACACTGAAGCACTAGTACTGAACAGCTAAAGCAGACAGCTGCATTGTGAGCGTGTTCAGCTCCTGTCTCACCATAAAGTCGTGATGAAGTAACATAGGAAAGAGAGAAAGAGATGCCGTTTGATTTGGGAATTAAAGCAGAGCTTAGCTAGAGTGAAACAGCAGTCAAGGTTGGCTCAAGGGCAACATTTCCCAGCCAGGTAGTGAATGTGTTAGTGTACAGGCACAGACACACACATATACACACACACTCACACACATATATACACTCTCAAATGAGGATTCACCCGCCTGACCTGACGGCTCTGTTTCCCTTCAGTGGGATATGGGGAATATCTTTCCTGGCGATGTGCTGCTTCTTAGCATCAGAAAGATTGTTATTCCTTCCTCCTGAAGGGAGCAGTGATGGGGTAGTGTCTCCATCACTCCTACCCCACCTGTCTCATCAGAATGTTTCTTTTCCCCTCCTTTCCCCTCCTCCCTCTTTCTCTGTCTTGCTCTCTCTCTCCCTCCATCTGCTTCCCCTCCCTGAGCTGACATTTGCTGTCAGGAAGCCTTATTTTGTTCTTCAGATTTCTGATTAGGATTCTCTTGCTTTCTCGTCGTCGTCTTTGTCCCTGTCCCCGTCTTGTCTTTCTACCCTCCTCTATCCCACCCTCTGGCCCTCCCCCACAAACAACTCAGTCCAATAATGCTCCCTTTCCTCCTTTTTCTCTCACTTTTTTTTGTTGTTTCTTTGCCGCATTCAATTCAGCATAATCTAATTCATTCTATGTCTCACTATCCCATCTTTCATTACACTCTCTTATCTCTCTGTCTCACTCTTGTGTTTTTAAAGGTCACTTTTCCATTTCTTTTTGTGTGTGTGTGTGTGTGTGTGTGTGTGTGTGTGTGTGTGTGTGTGTGTGTGTGTGTGTGTGTGTGTGTGTGTGTGTGTGTGTGTGTGTGTGTGTGTGTGTGTGTGTGTGTGTGTGTGTGTGTGTGTGTGTGCACGCGTTTTTCTCCCTCCCACTTTTTTTTCCTGTCACCATAAAGTTCTTGCTGCAGTCGCTCCAAGGACTCTGTGTCTCTGGCTTTTAATTATACTCCGTAGGCCTTTGTCCCTGTAGAAACATGCACACATGCGAATTTATGCACCCGCCCACATGGATGGAGCAGTAGGTAGGCAGGTTCAGCTGTGACTGTCCTGTTAATTCATAGATATTGTATATTGTCCCCATTGCTTCTTCAAAAATGCAGGTTTCACATTAATTTATTAAAAGTATGTTAGAACTTTGTACCGCTCATTATTTCACTGCTGACTATCAGGCCATGATTGTGTGTTGATATTTCATCCATGCTGGGGTCCACTAAAGTAGCAGGAGTTCATCATGCAACTGGACAGCAAAGGAGACAAGAGAGGGTTGTCATGGTGATAATAATCCCTTGAGGGTATACCCCCCCCCCCATTTACTCTCTCCACAAGTCTGCATCCTGTCAACTCTCTGTATTTCTCTCTCTTTTTCTCATCGCATCTTGCTGTCTTTGTCTCTACGATCCCTCTCTTTCTCTGCCTGTCACACGCTGCTCAGTGTTTGTTTCTCAATCTTCATCTCTTTCTCTGGCTTTTTTTTCCTTTTAATGTCTTCTTTTAGTCCCATCTTTCTTCTTGTTTCTCTTTCTCTCTCCTTTCCTCCGTCCCTGTGGTCCTCACCTCTTGTCCAGCCATTGAGGGAGAGAGAAGCAGAGGAACGAAAGGAATGCTAATTTTATCACCACAGCGACGGAGTGCAGGAGGAGAGAGAAAAAGAGAGAGAGAGAGAGAGAGAGAGAGAAAATGTCACTCGTTTGAGGAAATGAGTTGGCCGTTGCACCGTGTATGTGTGTGTGTAAGCGTCTCAACAGGAAAGATAAGGGTGACAGTCTGAGTGACATTTCATGTATTTTTATTCCACTTTTCTTTGCTCCCCTGCTGAGTAATGATATATATGTATATATAGGTGTGCCTTTTTGTGTGAAGGGGGCAAATGCTAATGAATGTACGTGTGTGCCTCTGTTTTTTTTTTTTTTTTTTCCTATCCGGTGCAAGAACTGTTTTCTACCTTGTCTTTGTTTTTCAAGTCAATCATCTGTCTCTCTCACTTTTTCTTCATTCCTCTGCTCTCTCTCTTCACCCCTCACTCATGTCGGAAATGTAATCACGTTCGGGGGGCTGCGGTGAGGGGAAGAGAGGGAACATGGTGGGAGGGAGGGGGGGTGGGTGGGAGAGTTTGAAGCGAACGTGGGGAACAGGAAGAAAAAGGCATTTGTATGTGTACCCAATTACCACTCCAGCCAGCCCAAAGTCACCTTCGCAGAGAACGAACGGACGCACGCACTCTCAAAATAGCTACTTCCATCCCGCCTCCTCTGGGTGTGTATGTGTGGGTACACTGGTGATGAGGTAGACGGAATAATATCATGGCCTTCCTCTTGTCCGTCAGCTCAGCGGCTTATAATGTGTGTGTCGTCCCTGTGTGTAATTGTAGCTTTGTGAGTGAGTGTGCATGTGTGTCCTGCATCTGATTGCACTAGCTGATTGAGTCCTAACCCTGCAGATTTCAACCCAGGTCCTCAGCCACTGATTAGGTGTTGTTTTGTGTGGAAGAAGAAGAAAGTATGTGTCTGTGTGTATGTGTGTGTGTCTATAGACTTTGAGTTGTAGACCCTCAGATTGAAGACAGAGTAAGGGCATTTTGGCTCTTTCTTAGTTTGTTCAAGAGGTAAATTTAACATTTGGACTTGATTTTATGGTTTATGTTCGAATTGGGTTTCGATTATTGTTTGAGTGTATGGAGATTGGTCATGCATGTGGTGCTGATGATTAAGTTTAGCGCAGGGCCTTGTAGAAAATGTGAGTCCTTACAAGTAAAGCAATGCCAATGTCTCTGTGTGTGTGTCCTTGTTAACTGTGGCCTCGTTCCGCCTTACTTCTTAATTAAGAGAGCATAGGCCTCCCAGCACTCCCTGCTTTCCCACACTCCACCGGGGCAGAAAGGACAGGAACAGAAAGGGAGAGAGAGAGTCAGAAAGCAAGGAGAAGAAATAATGGACAGAAAAATGAAAAAGCCATGTGTCAAAAAGTATTGAACAGAAATAGTGATAGATTCAGAAAGGAACAGAAGCGAAAAGAAAAGGAGGATTGCTTATGCAGGAGTGAGAAGCTGGAGCTGATGGGTGAGAAAGCAATAGAAAGTGTGGATTGAGAAAGAGGGTTATTGTAGACTAATTGGACATGAGGCCCATACACATTCTCCATTTCCCCTGCTGAATTGATGTCACTCATTTCCGTAATCATCTATACATCAGATGTGTGTGCATGTGTGTGGTTTTCATGGGTAATCTGTTCCATCTTATTCTTTACTTTCCATCTGTATAGGATCTTTCGCTCCGTCGCTCCCCATCTCCTGCTATCACATCTGACTGACTCCTCTGGAATGAGCATGTGTGTGCAGTTGCGTGTGTGCGTATATCTGTGGTTAGATACATGCCTTTATATCCTTGTATCCCTCTCTGGCTATCTCTGCCATTCTCTCTCCCTCTCTTGTCAGTGTGTGGTGAGTGGTGAGATAGTGGGTTAAATTTTAATGGTGCTGCCATCTCTCAGTAGCTTCTGAAAGAGGGCCAATGCAGACTGACACACTCACTGAGCCGTGAGAAGAGACAAGATAGAGAGTGGAGCGATAGCTCGCTAGACATACACACACATGCTGGGTCACAAGTCCACAGCACAAACAACAGGTAGAATAAAGAAAAAACACAGTCTTGTGTTACAGTTACACTGTGTTTTGGAGAATTATATTGACTTGGTGTCAAACCTTAAAGGCAAATTCTGTTATTACAACCTGTGTGTATATCTGCAACATCTGTAGCAGCTCTTGTAGAGATTCTTGACATTTGTTTAAATAATAAAAGAAAGACCACATCCATGTCTGCCTGCAGGTTGAACGTGGATAATCTGTATATTACATTCATTTTGCAGACTCTTTTGTCCAAAGACATGAGCACAGGAGAAGATATAAGCAATTAATCCTAAAATATTGATTATTTTCCTGGCCGGGCCACTCTCACTGTCAGTCATTTTTAGTTACAGATGATCCACAAAATCCACCCACGTGGTACCTCTAGGAATACGTTGGGTGAGGATGGAGGCTGGTCTCTAGTTGGCATTATGTGTGTATGAATCTGTGAACTCAATCACACGCACACACACCCACACACACACAGTCACTCACTCAAACACGTGACAGACTCTGAGCCATATTGTGTTGTTCCTTGATTGTTTTCATTCTCCTAGCCTCACATAGCTGTCTGATTGGCAACACATCCCCTGATGGCTCTCTAAGCACATGGTGGGATTAGGTGTGTACTTGTGTGTATTTGTTTGTGCCTTTATGTGCATGCGTGTGTCTTTTTGTCTAGCCTAAACCACAGTCAATTCCTGAGAGAGGCCAGCAGACAGATGTTCTCGGAGAGGATTTGCACGTCTGTCTCTCTGTTTAAATATCTATTTCTCTTGTTTAGTTTATTTTGTGGGTTGGGGCTTTTTTCTTCATTTGGGGATGGGGTGAGACTGATTTCCTAAACTGGAAACCCTGCAGCCCCCCAGTGGATCTTTGATGAGAGAGACTTTTCCACCAGGTTCCCACGCAGGAGTGGAGGTTGCCAGATCATAGTTGTCATCCCCCTCCAGCTACTGAGTTTTACTATGATCCAGTGTTATTGATGTAGCTCAAACACCTGCAGTAGTTTTCCCAAAGCATTTGCAACAAAGAGAAAGGTTCACATACACATATGCAAAGAAGTGTTCACAGTGCAATATGGATTTCAGGATCTGAATACTTGGGGTTCTTTTATGTTTCAAAGTACTAAATAGAATACAGTAAACTTCAGTTCAAGCAGGGAACTGTATATTGGGGGGAAGCAGGCATTCTCGCCTCTCATCCTTTTTGCTCCAGTCTCTCCCAAACAATACTGCCTCTCCTCACGAATGTTCTACATCCCCTTTGTCTCTCCTCAAGTATTGCTCTATAAATATAAGAGATACGTATGCATATATGTCCTCTTTTTCCTCCTCTTCTCTCTACTTGGTCATGTTAACATGTTGTCTGAAAAGAAAATTCCATAGTGACAAGCACTAGAAAACAGCCCAATCTTTTTGCCTCCAGACAGATACACTTTCTCAAGTGTGTGTGTGTGTGTGTGTGTGTCCTGCGAGCGATGGCTGACATTAGAAAAGGCAAAATTCCCTCCTCCTCTCTATCCCCCTCAGTGTCTGTGGGCCTTGCTCAAGGGGTAATTAGACCTAGCAGAGCTGGCCCTTGTCCTCCCCTTTGCCACATATGTGTGTATGTGTATACGTGTGTGTTTGTGCATGTGTGCCAATCTTTCCACCACGCAGTCAAGTCACAATTGCTAATCAGGCCTGCAAGCGTTGCCTGAAGAGACCAAGAAAAGGAGAAAGGAGGGAGGGGGGAAAGAACTGGGGAAGTAGGGAGCAAATGAGTGAGTGCTTTCCTTTGTCCTCATCACTGAAGCAGAGATAAAGACGAATGAAGGGATGGATGGTTGGAGACGAGAGGACAGAAACCCAGGGATTAACAGAGGATGAGTGTGTGCTCCAGTCCTGCGATGAGCTTTTAACTGTCCTCCATGGCATGACACCGTGTAGACCTCCATTTTTCTCTGTCCTCCTTTCATCTATTTTGCTTTGCATAAGTCAGAACTGCTTGTATTCATAAAGTGCCTCTCCATCACTTACTCATGCTCTTTTTTTACACTCTCCCTTTTACTTGCTCCTTCTTGCTCCCACTCGCTCTCTGTCTGCTATCTTTCCATGAGGTAAAAATGAATATTTGAGGGCTGACAGGAGTGCAGCACCTAATCCTTTTTGCCCAGGGCAAAATGTGCCTCATGGGGTCCATGTGTGTTAGAGTTCATCTAACTTTTTAATTGAGATAGAAACCCAATTTATAAGTTTCCATTTCTACCTCTGTGCTCATGTAAATGAGACTTTCTGCATGGTTGTACGTATGTCATAGGAGCAGTTAGGATGGACGGTCTACCTGACAAGCCGGAAAATGCCAGCACATTTGGCCAACAGCTGGCACTGTACGATCGCACAACCTGGGCTGAAGCCTCTTACAGGCTGAAGTGTCCATGAGCAAGACCTTGAATCCATACTAAGAACATCTGTTTAGTGGTGAGCCCCCCCTGTTGTGTGAAGGCAAGGTGGGGGTGCAGTGAGAATGATAAAGTATCAAGTTATTAGCTGTTCTTAAAGCCCCCTCCACAGCACAAGGAACGGTGATCAGGGGTTGATTATTACCCAGTATAACAGCGATCGAGCCAGCCAGATGTTGTAATTCACTATCCTCCCCGTAGAGGGAGCACTACACTGTGAAGTCCAGTGCAGCGTCAAGGACATCCACTCTGTGAATAACAAACACCAAAGCACCACACAGACTACCAGAGTACCACAGTAAAAGTACTTACACGCTCACTTCCTCAATGAGTCACTCAGTTAGTCAGACAGACACAAACACACACATACACACACACACACACACACACACACACACACACACACACACACAACAGCATACAGCAAGTTCATGAGGTTTGACAATGAACCTTTCAGTTTTCATGTAGTCTCCATGTACTCTGTTCACAGCTCAGGTGTTGTGAATGGCTCAAGGTCACCTGGTTGTCGTCTTCGTCCTTTAAACTAACTTCTCCCTATCTCTCTCCTCTTTATATGCTCTCTCATCATCTCAGTTTTCACACCTTTATTTGCTCTTGCTCCTTTTGATTTGATTTCCCCTTCTCCTTTACACTCTGTAGCTCTCCTTCACTCCCTCTATCTCTCCTCCTTGTAATTAGCTAGTGTAATTGCTGTAGTAAATCTTTTCTGCTGTCCCAAGGAGACTGGCTGATATAGGACTGATTTAATAAGCACACCATAGCAGCTCACCTCTCCTTGTGTGTGTCTGTGTGTGTGTGTGTGTGTGTTGGGGGGAGGTCTGTCTGTGTCCTCTGTTATTTGCTATAGGGATTTATGGGCTGTTTGTGTGGTTTCAGCAAGTGCGAATCCGAGTTCAAGGTAGTGCTGTGTCGGTGTGTCAACTGTAATGCACCTTATCAGCAATGCAGCCAGCATTCTCCGTGTGTGTGTGTGTGCGCGTCTGTGTGTATGTGTGTCTCATCAGCGATGCCGTTACGTGCCGTGTGTGCGTCATTGCTGAAGACCTTCATGGCCAGAAGAGCAGAGAGAGGTCAGAATGGCCCTGAGAGAACAACACTGACACACACACACACTCTCTCTCTCTCATACACACACACACACACACACACACACTTTCCAAACCTGTGTCCCCTCTGACCCCACCCCAAACATTTGCACACATACTTTCCACTTCTGTCTCCTCCACTGTCACATATAAATATACAAGCAGTATGCACTTTGTGTCCCTCTCTGACACACACACACACAAAACCTGAATGGTGAGTGAGATGGAGTGTGAAGGTAATAAACAGTGTATCCAGGTGTAGGAGTTTTGCCAGCCATACACCCACTAGCAGCAGTACACAAGTTTCACCAATGGAGGGCACTGTGACTCCACACATAAACAGTCACCTCACTGAAGTAGCCACACTTTTTGCCTCCTGTAGTCACCACATTTAGATAAAATCCATGTACATTTTGTACTTTATTAAGAGGCAGAGTAAAAACAAACATAGTGATTTGTGAGTATTGTAATGTGATTGTGTGTGTCTCTCATCCAAAAGTAAACAAAGGGATAGCCCCATAATCCAAATTCAAAATACCAGTTTACAGTCTACTTTTCTTTTAAAATTAATTGTCAGACCATTTAATACATGGACTAAAACTTTACAGATCAAATATACTAGTAATTCATATGTTAGAAATGAGTGATTTGATCTTTTAAATAGGGGCACAAGATGCCATTTTGCTCAAATTAAAAAACAAAGGCAGTTATTTGTTGTTCATTTTAAATTGAATAAATAAAATATGTATAGAAGATGTATATACATGTAATTTTACTTGTAAGATCATTTAATGATAAAATCATATTTTTCATGTTCTTATTAACAGGTGTGAGAATTAAAATAATTTATTAAAAACTTCTCATGGAAAACAACATTTCAGAAATGTGGTGCTCTTAAGTGTTAGTGAGAGCAAAGTCTGATGATCTGTTGGCAGAGCCAAACTACATTCTTAAGATTTGATTTTCTAGGTATGATAAGTAAAAATATTGGATTGTTTTTTATGTTTCTACAGCAAATATAGTATATATATAATATCCAACTTGGGTCAGTGGAAAAATCAAAGTTGCAGTTACACTGTTAATGCACCAGGGGAGCGCAAGTGAGCACAGTCCTAGCCCCTCCCACAAGCCCTCCCCCTGCATCCAGGCCCTCCCACATCCTGCCTCCATCCCCCCTCCTCTCTGCCCCACCCTGCCATCTGGTCCTTTTCACACAATCACACGCACACACACATACACACACACACACTCACATACACACAGTCAGGAATCTTTTCTCCCTGTTTCCTTTCACAGAGAAAAACAGGATGAAGGGGCTCTTTCAGATCCGAGGTTACCGTGGAAACTCCCTTATTCTTCTTCTGTCAAACACACTTACATCGTAACACACACACACACACACACACACACACACATTCTCTTATATTCAGGGTGACAGAATGTTGGATATTTAAAGTTTAAAGGGACGAAAGCTACAGCTGTTCCTCTGTCTGCCATAGATTTGGCCTTCTGTTAACTTCAGACAAAGAACTTTATGCCTCCTCTCTTTCCCTCACTTCTTTCTTTCATTTCCTTTTAAGTGCTGATATATGAGTATTCCTAAAGTAGTTTTAGTAAAATCAAAAATCATAAGATGTTCTACTTCCCTGAGATGTATTTAGTCTTAAAGTTAAACGTTGGCAAAAGATGTGTTTGTGTCTCAGTGTGGTTCTTTCTCTTGAGCAACTTCAGCAACTTTTTTCCAAATAACTGCTCACCACACAGATATTGATGTTGAAACTTTAAACCCCCTCCTCCGTTCCAGTTTAGACAATCTCCAGCCCTGGAATGCTGTCTGGAAAAAAAGTTAGTTTGAAGTTATATAAAGTTAATGTTATTCTTTTCTCCTATCTTGCCACCAGAGGGCCTGTGAAAAACACAGTGGTGCCACAGATATACAATGGAGCACATCATCTGAAAGCTTTTAGTGGGTTAAAAATAAACTGCAGCATTCCACATGCAGGGAGTGGTGATGAGAGGATGAATAGACTGCATGTAAAGACTAGAAAAGAAAAGGGCGATGTTTTCTAGGTGGACCTGAAACTCTTTGAGTCTGGGCAATAGTTCAGAGTAGTCAGGGATGAAAGTGTACTGTACATGTTTCTTCCTCTTTGTTTGTCTTTCTCCGTTCTTACGTTTTGTTCTTTTTCTTTCTTTCCATGTGTTTACTTTTCTTTTTTCCTTTTTTTTTCACTCCAAGCCTGGCTACCCATCACCTAACCACACATTTTCTCCTTTTAAGGAGTGAGGGAACGAGAGGAAGGGAATAAAAGAGGAGGGGGGGGGGAATGAAGGACACACTCAGGTCTGCTGACTGATAAACAGACTCCTCTTTGTGCAGATAGACACACACACAGACACACACCAACACACACACACACACACACACACACACACACACGTAGTTACATATTGACAGAGACCTCTGCATGACTTGGCTCCTCATGATTCTGTTTACCCCATCGCCTCCCCCCCCCCTCCCATCTCTTCTTTTTCCTTTCCACGTAATGAAAAACAGAAGTCTGAAATGGAAGAATTTATTTTTTCTTTCACACATACATGCATTTGTGCACGCTCACACACACACAGACACACACACCCACACACAGACATACCCCCCTTTTTCATCATCTCTCAGTGCCAAGCAGCTGTTAGGGAGGCTAAATACGAGGGGGAGGTGATTCAGGGAAAGAGAAGTGTGTGTGTGTGTGTGTGTGTGTGTGTGTGTGTGTGTGTGTGTGTGTGTGTGTGTGTGTGTGTGTGTGTGTGTGTGTGTGTGTGTGTGTGTGTGTGTGTGTGTGTGTGTGTGTGTAAGTAGGGGTGGTAGTGATTTGTTTTCAGAAAAGGGGCCTTCTTTGTGTGACGGTGTAACAAAAAGGCAGCTGGGACGATAAAACGTGGATTTTAAGATGTCAGCACTCCACAAGTGTGTTCATATGTTCGTGCGTGTGTGTCTAGTCACACATGTGTCCTGACTCTGTCATCTCCTCTGCTCCCCCACAATGACTAAGTGCAACGTGGTGCAGTGCTCCATAGCCATCACTAGAGGTGCCATTGGCTCATAAATGAAATGAGCCGGTTGTGCGTGTGGAAACCACCGAGCAGCCATTTTACAATCTGCACACCAGACCCCATTTTATGAATCAGCCATGATGTCAACACAGCTAAGCCTGATTTCATTGGCTGGAGCGCAGCTGGCTCTACAGCTATTATAGCACGGATGCACTGACACACATACACACATGCTCCCTGACCGGCTCTGCATCTCTCTGAAATTCACACACACACACACACACACACACACACACACACACACACACACACACACACACACACACACACACACACACTGACCCACTGACATGAGGCCAAGATCTTGTCCCGGACTAACTGGATTGTCCCTGCTTGAGATTATTTGCTATCCAGATTAAAAGTGTGTCTCTGCTGTAGCCTGTGTATTTGTAAGTCTTTGTACAAGTCTGCATGTGTATGTGTGGACAGAGAGACCTTTTGATCTGGGGGTTTAATCTCATGCTGATATTATTATAATTATTATTAGACCTAATAAAAACCTTAATCTCTCTCAGTATTATTTTTAAGTTTCATACATTTTATTTTTCCCATTTTCTAGATGCCACCGTCTTGAGGAAGTGCATTATTTTAGGTCATTGTCAGTCTCCCTGTTTGTTTTTCTGTCTAAAGATGTTTATCACTGGATGCTAGTCATTTCCTTTGGGTCTCTTTGTAACCTTTCAGCTGTGACTTGTTGTGTTTATGTATTTGTGCGAAGATATTTATGTATCTTCCTCTTAGCTGTCCTCATGGATTTTCCTTCCATGCATGTGTGTGTCTGTGTAATGGTTTGCTTCCTGCTTTAGTTTCCTACTCCCAGCAGGGACTACAGCTGTAGTGTTGGACACACAATGGTATTATTGATTCACCATAGTGATACACAGCTGATTATACTCAACACAAGTCATATGGAAACTGTGGAAATATACACATCTAACAGATCATATTGCCATAGAGTTTGAGACAAACTTGACAGAAGTGATACTTGAGTCAATGAGCAGAGTTTCATAAGGGGAAAACTAAGGCTGGTATTGGGTGAAACAATGGGACTTATTGAGGCCACAGTCCACTGACTGACTAGCTGTTTTGTGTGTATGAGTGTTCTAACTGAATGGCTAAATGCAGAGATGATGAGCTCATTAAGAGGCCTGGACTACACTACCGTATTTAACAGACTGTCCACATGATTGGCCTCTCACACTGAGACAAAGCACTGTTTGACTGGACATATGGACGGATGGATGATTTGTAACGCTGTAGTGGCTCTCTCTCTCTCTCTCTCTCTCTCTCTCTCTCTCTCTCTCTCTCTCTCTCTCTCTCTCTCTCTCTCTCTGTCTCTGTCTCTGTCTCTGTGTCTCTCTGTGTCTCTCTCTCTCTCTCTCTCTCTCTCTCTCTGTCTCTGTGTCTCTCTGTGTCTCTCTCTCTCTCTCTCTCTCTCTCTCTCTGTCTCTCTCTGTGTCTCTCTCTCTGTCTCTGTCTCTCTCTCTGTCTCTCTCTCTCTCTCAATGTGTGTGCATTCTCTGCAGAGAATACTTACAGTGTTGCTGTCTGAATGAGACTTTTCCGAGAGAGAATTAGATGTGGCATTAATTGACAAGCAAACAATTTGATGTGGACAGAATGTGAAGGACGATAGTATTATGACTGCCAGGAAGTGAAAAACAAAGGTCATATATGTGATATAGAAAGTTGGGTTTCGGTATATAGTTTTCCTCATATTTTACAACTTGCATTAAAATAGTGTAACTATTAGGTTATATTTTAAGAGTGTAAATATGTCAACATTTAGTAGTTATTATACAGCGTTCAGTATGCATAGTCTACCTGTTGTCCATTTTAGCCTCTGTCATTACATGAGGTCATCACCAGGCAGTGGAAACAGGATGGCTGCTCAGTACACTGAGGTTGGCTTCGATCTGTATTGTTTGACTCTATATTTAAGACACTCATACTGTTGTTAGTGTAGTAGCACTCTTGCTGGCTGTTATCCAGAAAGTGATTGTTGTTTCCTGTAACAGTCTGGTCTCAACAAAGATAGGATAAGGACACAGAGAGACAAAGAAAAAAGTCTTAACAGAGATGGTGGGCAGCAGACATGCTCCAGAGTTCATCAAACTTAAACCGACAAAGAAAATACAAAGGAATGAAAAATGGCTGATGCCCATACTGTGTGAACAGTACTAGTGGTTTTAAGATTGATTTGAATAACTTTTGCATTATTGTTTATATCACTACTAAAGCTACCACTAACAATAATGTTAATTATCAATTGATATACATGATTAACTATTTTGTCATTGACAATCAAATTACCTCAGCTCAGAACAGTGTCTTATTTTGCTTGATCTATGGTTGATTTACTTTCATTTATGATGATATGAAAAAGGAGCGAGAGAAACAGCTTACATCTGTTAAGTTTACAGAAAATGATTACATTTAATTATCAGGTTTGTCTTTAACAGATTATCTATTGATCTGTTAATTTCAGCACTAACAGGGACATGCCAAATGTGTGTTGCATTGTCAGATAAAGAGGAAATTGAGTATGAGTAATCAGATAATATTGAATGAAACAAGTGGACAACTGTGACACCCAGTTCTGTGCTGACCTTAAATCCAATGTGCTTTGGTCCACTGGGCTGTTATGTGGTCAAACTCATGTGCTTGTTCATCTTTCAGTCCTAATTTTCATCCAGCGTATATTCCCCCCCACACACTGACACATCCTTACAGTCACAATCCTGACCTTGTCACAACACGTTAATATGAAGTGCTTCTATCAAGTGTGAGCGTGTTATGGGATGTTCTGTTTCTGCATGTGTGTAGGCTAACTACAAAAAGTGAAATGCCTTACAGCTTACAAATGTCCAACCATATTTACCAGGCTCACACACATGAGGGGCATCTTTTCCCCAGCGTTAGAGCCATTTCATGGCAGTTTCATCCGACCCAAGGCCACAGATACAATCATCCTAACACCTTCCTGACACCATACAGTTGGTAGAGAGTGAAAAAGGGGAATGCCGTGCCAAGTCTGTCAGTTTTTATAGACATCACATAGTCCCTCCATCCATCCCTCGTATCCACTTTACTCTATTAAAGAATGCACTGCTGTCCTTTTTATTCAGCAGTATTTTGTCCATATCCTGCTGTGGGCATATTACATTAAAAAAAGTTACCAGGAAATGAGAGCTCTGACAAAGTGGCCTCATTCTTTTGTCCTTCTCTAAATATTGCTGACCATCCTCTCCCTTTCTCTATTCACCTACCCAGCCAAAAAGGAGCAGGACGGCGGAGATGACAAGAAGCAGACCCAGAAGAAAAAGGTGAAGGAGCTGAAGGTTCTTGACGGCAAGATTTCACAGAACCTTTGTAAGTCCACAAGCAGATGACCATTTGAATACCTCATACTCATACTCATACTATCACTTTTTGCTTTCCTTTAGTGAACATGTAATTACAAAAATTGCATATTCCGTTAAGTCCGGATTTGATTTGAGTGAACCTATGTTTGACCAAAAGGTGTGTGTGTGTGTGTGTGTGTGTGTGTGTGTGTGTGTGTGTGTGTGTGTGTGTGTGTGTGTGTGTGTGTGTGTGTGTGTGTGTGTGTGTGTGTGTGTGTGTGTGTGTGTGTGTGTGTGTGTGTGTGTGTGTGTGTGTGTGTGTGTGTGTGTGTGTGTGTGTATAGCTATTTTCCTGGGATCTTTTCGTATCCCTTATGAAGAGATCAAGAACGCCGTCCTGGAGGTTAATGAGAAAATTCTCAACGAGTCCATGGTTCAGGTACAGAGCCCCCAAGTGTTGGTGTATAAAGTTCTATGTATGCATCCATTCAATTAATTCATCCTTTATGACAAAAATGTAAACAGTTTGTTTCCTTTTATATTTCTCTGTGGTGTCTTTCAGACTAAATATGTTGAGTTTGTACAAAGCTGTTAACATCTTAAGTGAAATTTAATGAGCCTAAATAGTGAGCTTATAGTATTCTCCTATGACAGAAAGCCTCACTTATGTTTCCTTCAGCAAGAAACTGAATCTCAACCAGCTTCAAGGCTGATACTCATTAGCTAAACCCTGTCACTTATTGTCCTTCACAGTGGGATGAACAAAAGAGTATTTTTCAGATTTTTTTTTTTCTTTTTCTGTGTGTAAACTCATGTCTTGCCCAAAAAGCAGTTTGTGACGCATGTAAGTCACACAAACAAGTGTCACTATATCCTTTTTTAATCATGTATATATATTGCTCTCATTTCCATGTAGAACCTGATCAAACAACTACCACCGCCGGAGCAGCTGAAAGTCCTGGGAGAGATGAAGGATGAATATGAAGACTTGGCTGAGGCTGAGCAGTTTGGAGTAGTGGTGAGGGGACACATACACACACACACACACACACACACACACACACATGAAAAAACACAGATTTGTTTTTGTTTTTTAATAAAAAAATATATAGTTGATTTTGCAGCTGACTTGGTAATGACTAGCCACAAACATGGCAGGGAAATCAGTGTAATGGCAAATGAAGCATGGAAAATATTGAAATTCTGAAATAGAGTCATACCGTTGTCAATATATTAGACACAGGAAATGTTCACTCTGTTAAACACAGACTGCTTTGTTCAACTGTGGAAGATGTGAGTAATGGATAAAATCCCCTTCAATCTCACACATACACACATAGTCATGTGACACAATCTATGTGACAACAATCATACTAGGAAGAGGTCTCAAAATCCCCCACTTCCTTTTCTTTCTCCAGATGTCCAGTGTGAAGCGCCTGATGCCAAGGCTTGAGGCAATCCTGTTTAAGTTGCAGTTTGAGGAGCAGCTGAACAACATCAAGCCAGATGTGGTGTCTGTGACAGCAGCCTGTGAGGAGATAAGTAAAAGCCAGTCCTTCTCCAAGCTGCTGGAGATCATCCTCCTCGTTGGCAACTATATGAATGCCGGCTCCCGCAATGGCAAGGCATTCGGCTTCTCCATGTCATACCTGTGCAAGGTAAAATAAAGTGTAGACACTATACACACACTAGGGCTGGGCGATAAATCAATTTTATCGATTAATTCAAATTTGTAGTTAAGGACGATTAGTTTTTAATGAAAATCAGTTTTCTATTTAACTTCCACCACCGACGCTCCCCTTGGGCTCCCGTTAGTCAGAGTGGGCTGACCCCTTCCCCTGCCTCTCTGTAGATGCACACAACATAGCAGCAAGCAGGGATGAGCTCGTCCCTAAAAAAACGCTACTTATACGCACCTCAGAGGTGCAAAAATAAATTTGTCGTGCTGCTACCTTTAGTTGCAACAGCTTTCAAACAAAGTTTGCAGTGAGTTGTGGTTTGTTCGCGGCCTGACGCCACAAAACCAAACTGAAAAACAGTCTACATTAGTGGATTCATTTTTACCTTGTGTCCCATTTGATAAGAAAGTGACCCGTTGGAAAGCTATTACTGATGCAGTCGCATTGCATATTGCTAAAAATATGGTGCCCATTTATACTGTGGAAAAGTCAGGGTTTATCCACATGCTGATAACTTTCGACCCCAAGTACATGCTACCAGGCCGCTAGTATTTAGCCGAAGTGGCCTTACCTAACCTGTACAACTGCACACGGGAAAGGATCGCTAGAGAGCTGGAGGATTGTTCAAATGCCAAAAGGGAAAATCAAAACAAAATAAAAGCATAAGATAAATATTTTATTGATAATTTCTTTGTCATTTGTAGTTTGTTTTTAAGAAAGAAAAAAAAATCTATTAAAATCTTGAATCGAGTTTGGTGCGAAAAAATCAGAGATTTTATTTTTAAGCCATATCGACCAGCCCTAACACACACACAAACACAATGAAAACCGTGTGACTACATTTGAAAGGCCTTTAACTATACACATGTTGTACTTCCGCAAAGTTTACATGTTGAGTGAAAGATGACTGAGTCTCAGTGACTAAAAACTTTATGAATTCACTGTTAGTGTCTTTGGCTTCACTTATTTTATACACTGAATTATATATGGATTTTATAATCAGCTGATATAAACAAACAAAGAATGTGATCCCTTGGCCACTACAATCCTTATCTTATGTGAGTGATGAGATGAGTGGGGGGTCTATATAAAAATGCATGTACTGTTTATAGATAGACAACAAGATGCAAAGGTTTTCCCCTTATGTCTTCTCAAAATGGCTTCTGGTTTCTGAGGTACCAAGATAAGATGAGTTGTAATTGAAGTTAAGTTTTCAAAGATGGACTTAAGCTGATTTAATATAATATCCTTTTTATATACATATCCGTGATGTATTATTTTTTTTAAATATTTTAGAATATAGATTAGGCATCACCGACAGAGACACTTCTTTGTAAATGTCTGAATTTTGGAGGCCCTCATTCTTACTTGCTTATTCATTTTACACATATCTGCCAGGAGAAATGTGCAAAATGCTAGCAGCACGACAGACATTCAATAATATCTGATCGATTGCCTTTTCAGCGTACCCTATTTAAACTAACTCTTCTTCCAATCAGTTGCGTGACACCAAATCAGCTGATCTGAAGCAGACGCTGCTCCACTTCCTTGCCGATGTGTGCCAGGAGCAGTATCCCGAAGTCATGAACTTTCCAGACGAGCTCATCCATGTGGAAAAGGCCAGCAGAGGTACATGAGACATCTAACTGACCTCTGTAGATTTCTGTTCCCATGTATAAACTATTACAATCCTTGTTGTTACAGTGTGTTCCCACTGTTTCAGCTGGTAGCACTGCATACCCATCCTCTAGTGTCCTTTCCTCAGCTTCTTTTTCATTCAGAGCTGCACTTTTAGTCATATGAAAACAAAGTACAACAATAAATCATAAGCCAATTATGTAGGTGCTGTTCATCATTAATGTTTCCCTTATGTTTCCTGTAGTTTCTGCAGAGACACTTCAGAAGAACATAGAACTGATGGGACGTCACATCAAGAATCTGGAGAAAGATCTAGAAACCTTCCCTCCTGCACAGAGTGACAAGGACCAGTTTGTGGAGAAGATGTCCATATCCTCTTAATTCAATTATGTTTTTAATATAATGGTTCAGCAGTTACCTAAATGAGTAATCCTGTATAAAAATTCGATCCACAGAGTTTAGCATAATAAATTAGAATCGTTGTGTCTTGTAAAATCATAGATATATTGGTTCTATGTTCCTTAACCCCGTGTCTTCACAGTTTTGTGACCACTGCTCATGAGCAGTATGAGAAGCTGGATCTGATGTATAAGAATATGGAGAAGCAGTATATTGACCTGGGAGCGTACTTTGTCTTTGACCCGAAAAAACTCTCCGTAGAGGACGTCTTTGGAGACCTCAACACATTTAAGAACATGTTCCAGGTGTGTATGTGTGTTTGAGCATGTGAACATACAAACCTAACACCTGATTTATCACAAACATAGGCTGGTGTCTTCAGTCTTTTCTGACCACCCTCAAACTGAATTCTTACACATACAGAACAAAGACATGTACATAAGAGTAAGGGGGGGGGGGAGTAGATAAAAGACAAACGTCAAACGTCAAACCTAGATGAGAAATAGGAGACTACACACCTTTTGGTATTGACATAATATTAAATTGAAAGCAATGTGAATATATTGTCAGTTTAAACATCAACTGTAAATGTGCCATTTAGGAGGCCCCGCAGGTGGGTAACTTGTTTTACCAGTTGGCGTGGATAACCGCCATCCACTGGTTTTAGCTTTTGTTTACATACACAGATACCCATCAGATGCATCACACATCTGTCTTCTTGAATTTTGAATTTTAACCTTTATTTGCTCACACACAGTCTGACATTTTCCCTATCTATCACCCCCCACCACTCTTCCCTCCACCAGCAAGCAGTGAAGGAGAATCAGAAGAGGAAGGAGGCAGAAGAGAAGATCAAGAAGGCCAAGCTGGCCAGGGAAAAGGCAGAGAAGGAGAAGGAGGAGAAACTCAAGAGGAAGCAGAACCTTGACATCAACGCAGGTCACAATTGCTGGATCATAACTGTTAACCTTCATGTGATTGAAAGAGAGAGAAACTCACTCCACACCTCAATTTGTATTTCCTTCAGATACCAGTTGGGGGCAGTCAGAGTCCACACTTCTGTGGAGTGTTTGTGTGTGTGTCTGTGCTTGTGTGTGTGTGTGTGTGTGTGTGTGTGTGGGGGAAAGAAAGCCCCATCAGCATTTATAAACCATACTTAATCTAATGTTGATGACCTGTGCTTTGAAGCAAACAACAATGCAGCTCTTCAGAAAAAGAACACAAGGACTCTGTTTAACCTCTTTTCACTCTTCTGGTGAACGAGAGATTTGCTTCCGTAAGATAACTGAAAAGAGGTCTAAATCTCTTTATCACCAAAAAAATCTCACTCTTCCTCTTTACTATGAAATGCTGTTATACTTATAAAGATACTGGCAGCATAGTGTCCTGTATAACACACATGCTAACAATTATCCCTGTAAACACAGAGTTAACACTAAAATCCTGCATTGCAGACACACATTTATGCACAGGCACTTTTTCTCCCTTCCCTCAGACTATGACCTAGTTTCAGTACATTCCTCCTTGCTTTGGCTCCAGTCGGGTTCTCCTGGGACTCCACAGTCAAAATTTGCCACAGTGCACTCTGCGTGTGGATGTTTGTGTGCTAAAACATTACTGTCATCTATTTGTGAATGTTTCTGTTTTGCTTTGCCTGTGTGTTGAAGAAACTTTGTGTTGGCCAAAGTATTTCTGCACTGTGTTGTGTGTGTGTGTGTCTGTGTAAGAATGTGTGTCTGTTTTGTGAACCTCTTTTATAAAAAGTCTCTGGCCTTTTCTCCTAGTGCTCCATGTTCCAGCTGGCTTCTCCTCGCCTCTCTTTCTTGCTTTTGTTCCATCTCTCCCTCTCCTCTTTTTTTTCCATCCCTCCTCCTGTGTGTGTCGTTCATTTAAAGGCCATTTAAACACACAGCAAGCACTGTGAGACTCCACTTCGAATAGTTTGCCTCTGTGTTTAAAGCATGGAGCAGAAGTTTTGTGGGAGAAAGTAAAGTAGTCAAATTTCATGTTCAGCCTCTATAGGCATGCACGAATGGAACATAATAGTGCTTCAAACACTAGAGTGTATGTGCATAAGCTCGCTAGAGATCATTTACATACAGGTGGTATATTTGACTCTGTAGCCTAGAGACATTCAACACCCCCTATTTAAATTCAAACCCAACATACACACACCTTGTCTTTGGTCTGTATTTGTTTATAACCCTCATAGTGAATGACCATTGCACACTCATTTGCATGTTCTTCCTCTTTTTTTTCTTTCTATCTCCCACCAGTCTGCTCACATACCATGTCTCATGAGTTTACTGAATGTTCCTCTCTCTCACTTTCTGTCTCTGTAAACATGATATCCCAGTTGTTTGTTTAACCCTGGAAGGTCAGTGAATATGTGCTGTTTGTGGCCTTGCCATTCCTATGTGAGTCAGACAGACAGCCACTCATTCAGTGGCGCCTCTCTTTGCACATGTGCTAAGCATGTGATGGTAATTATTGTAGAATTTTTAACATTTTGTAAAGCTTATTTCATTTTTTAATATTGAGTCAGTTACTAAAGTTGTTTGGCTCTCATGAAACACAAAATTGCAGGCTTCAATGTACCAGGCTGGCAGTGTTTAGATGCCACACCCATAGGTCCAAATTCACAAGCTAGATCTTTGCTCTCCTATGATATGATAAAGGCTGTCTGCTACATCAGCAACAAATCCATCCCTGGCTGTCATACACCCATCTTTGGATATATGCCAGACTACTTGGGAACTGACTGTTCCTTGTTTCCACAGCTAGGTGTCAGTACTGTCTGTAAAAGATGGTGTGAGGCTGTGTATTTTTATATAGCTGACAAAGGGTGTGTGCATGTGTGGTTTACACACCCTCACAGATGCTGCTATGGGAACTGCCACTAGGAGGGCTCGTGCTCCACACAGAGAGAGCAAGTGAGTGAGTATTGTGGGGGAGGGTAAGGTAAAGAGGAGGAGAGTAGGACAGCAGATGCTCTCTTGGGAGATTAGACTGTGTTGTTGTCTCTTAAAGGAGGCTAAGAGGAGGAAGAGGAGAAAGGCACAGAGTAAGAGAGGGGATAAGATGGGATAAGCCTGGGTAGCCTGATGTCTCACTCAAGACGAAAGAGGGAACAATCATGGCACATTAGGAAAAAGCAAATTCTGTGCCCTCTCTAACAAAGTCTTTCTTTCTCATTTTGTATGATTTTTCTCTGTTTTTCTTTTGGTAGTTGTCACTCCTCTCTTTTCCATCATCTGTTCTTATTTGTTATTGTGTAAACATCCATTAGGGGTGCTATTGCTCCACTCAAGATGCTGCCCTCTGTGCCAGATTGTGTGTGTGTGTGTGTGTGTGTGTGTGTGTGTGTGTGTGTGTGTGTGTGTGTGTGTGTGTGTGTGTGTGTGTGTGTGTGTGTGTGTGTGTGTGTGTGTGTGTGTGTGTGTGTGTGTGTGTGTGTGTGTGTGTGTGTGTGTGTGTGTGTGTGTGTGCATCCATTATAAATCAGATCCAGAGAGACACCTTTAAGAGCTCATGATCCAATGCTATTACACTAATTAATCCGTCTTATGTTCTTACTTGCTGCAGGCAATGTCTTGCTGTGTGTATCATTTACTGTAGGTGCATGCGTGTGTGTGTGTGAGCATGTCTATGCTACTCAAAATCCAGTCCATCAATGTACTGAGTCAAACTTTGGCCACCACTGTTTTTTTAGGTCATTTCAACATTGATTTTGTATTGATTGCCGATAACACTATGAACCACATGCCTATTCCACAGAAAAAAAAAAAGAACACATGATTATCAACATAATCTAAAAACATAATTAGCCCTGTTACAAATCTTAATCCAACCAAACATTGTAAATCTTCCCTCTTATGAAAGAAGATTCCTGTATAGCTTCATCATATAGTTTTGCTGAAAGCCACATACACAGACACAGTATAGAGCTGTGTGTATAATGCTACACAGTGCACTGGCCCTAGGACTTTCTAGTTTTAGTTGGAAGTTCACTGGGTCAACAATGAGCTTGTTTTATACACAGCCAGGTCATTGTTTGGTTCCACTTCTGCCTCCAGTACATATTCACAAATAGGTTTGAGTGTCTGTGTGGTTTAAACCAACCATGTGATTAGTGTAAGTGGAAATGTGCCAGATGTGTTTCCCCGGAAGGAGAAGAACATGGCCTACATCACTCTGTGCAGTTCCAAGACACGGACATTGAGGGGTGTATGTGAGCTGTGGAAGGCTTGGGGAGTGTAAGGACTTTCTCTGACGTGACAGGCGAGACCATAGGCCATCTGCTGCATGGCTTACTGCAGGATTAAATATTGTGTGTGTGTGTATGTGTGAGCAGAGCTATGTTTGTGTTTGGGGGTTGGGAGGTGACGACATAAACCTTTAACCCACCACCCCACTGCCCCCTTTTCCAGACCCCTCTGTCTCCATTCAGGTTCAAATAGAAATAATTAAAACCATCTGCCTGAGTGCTGAGCTGTGCCACTGAATCTTTCCCCTCAAACAATCCTGACAACACTCAAATACTTTAAGACACACCAGTAACTCCATCAAGTAAATCCTAACCCCCCACCCCTTTGTTTGGCCCCATTTGCCTTTAAGGCTACCACAAGCAGATGCAGATATAAACAAACACACAATCAGTGAGACCACCCATATAAACTATACCTGTACAAATACACGGATACAAGGGGACTTTTAACTATAAGCCACAATAAGTCTTTCATTCTGTGGCATTTTAATGTTTTGTCTATATGCAGTTGGTTTGGCATCAGTGGGCGTGTCTTCCCAATAAGGGTGTGTTATCGCCTTTAAAGTGCAGTGTGTATCTTTTAGCAGGGACAGTAGCAAAACTAGGTCACTGCTTATCTGGGTTAATGTAGCTAATTTGCCATTATGTCCACGTGGCTGGTAAATGACTCTCTTGCACACACGTGTGTGTTGGCGTGTCTGAGGGAAGCAGTGATAGGTAGATGGCTTAGCAAAATCCCTAATTATTCCCATGTTGTTTGGACTGTGTCTTTCAGTGTTGTATTGATGTAAAATGACATAAAAGTGGAGTGTTGTGTGTGCCATATATAAAAGCTTAAATGTGAATCCACATGTTGACTTAATTTGGTGCTTGTTGATGCTCTGCTGATGTTATTGTTTTGATATGTTTACAGAGGGTGATGAAACTGGTATCATGGATGGCCTGTTGGAGGCGCTGCAGTCCGGAGCTGCTTTCAGGAGAAAGAGAGGACCACGGCAAGCAGGTACTCACACACAAGCAGAATAGTAAATCTTCACAAAACTTGCAGATGTTTCAAGGTGCCATGTCTGTCTTGATTTACAGATTTCTGTTTCCGTTCACACACATGTATGGTCTACATACAGTACTGAAGCACATGGAGCATATGAGGCTCATTTGTTCCGTCTCTCTGCTTCTTTCTGCCTCTGTCAAAACACAACAACAGATTTGTTTGTGTTCTTCTGTCTCTGTCCCATCTGTTGCATGGCTCGGAGACTGTGATTGTGGAAGTGGTCTTTGGCCATGGTTACGGGGGGCAAAGCCAGCTTCACCAGTGCCTGGCACAACAACAAGACAAGAGGGAGGGTGCTAAGGGTTGGTGTGGGCAGTGAGATGAAGAGCAACTGGTGAGTGTGTGGTTGTGGAGTCGGAAAATACAAGAGGAATATGACTGGATGGAGGATAAACCAGAGTGTGGGTAGAAAGTCTGAGGAAGTGGATGAGACAGTGGACAGACACGTTTGGTCAGCCGGCTAAAGCTTAGAGAAAATGAGTATCATTTCAAAACACTGTAGATTCATTTTGGAAACATGTAATTGACTAACAACGATCATTAATGTCAACTTTGGTCTTATGTGGATATCTTGTTATGGAAATGGAACTGTCAAGAGGGATGTGTTCAACATCGAAGTTTCTCATTAATGTCCTTAACACACATAACAGGTTGCACATGGTTTCAGTTTTAGGTGTAATTTACTCTGATTGTTTTGTACATGAAATTATAAAGGCTTAAAATCTGTAGTGAGAAAATACTCAAAATGGCCATTCAGAAGTGTATGTGATGAGCTGTGCACCTGTATTGATTTTCATTTAGGCTATGTTGTGTTCAGTCTGTAGAAGCAGAGGCAGTCCAGTAATCAGGTTAGTGCCTCACTATAATGCTTGTCACACTGTTCAATGTACTTACATTCCCTTATTGGAATTGGAAACTAGAGTATCTTTCTCCTTTTTATCTTCTTTTTGGAAACTCTAATATGCAGCAAGTATAGTGGATAATATGTGATAGTAAGCCCATGAACATTAGAAGCAATGTGAGCTGTCAGGATTGTGACTTTGTAACATGACTCCCAGTGTTAGGAAACGTGTGTGTAACCATGTGAGTGGGAAAGTGTCCAGTGCCCATTAACTGAGAGAGCAGTGTGTGTGTGTGTGTGTGTGTGTGTGTGTGTGTGTGTGTGTGTGTGTGTGTGTGTGTGTGTGTGTGTGTGTGTGTGTGTGTGTGTGTGTGTGTGTGTGTGTGTGTGTGTGTGTGTGTGTGTGTGTGTGTGTGTGTGTGTGTGTGTGTGTGAAGTATTCACACAAATGAGAGTTTGGGGAAGAACGTGTGCAACCCAATCCTCCCCTCAATAGAAGCCAGATGTGAAGCAGTGCTCTAGAGTGGAACAGCTCAGAATGAGAGGGTAGAATTTTTTTGTCTTTGTTTCTGTCTTCTTTCTTGCTCTTTCTTTTTGTCTCTTTTTTAAACTTTTTCTTACTCTTTCTAACTTTTTATTTATCTTTCTTTCTGCCTCTTCCTTACTTTTTCTTTTTCTTTCTTTTGGTCTTTCTATCCTCATTTTTCACTATTGCTAAATGCATTTATACAGCCTTTTAGCTGTAATTGTGCACAGCAGTAAAAGAGGTTGTGACAAGTGGTCCACTATGTCATACTGAGACAATCTCCAAGAGCAGTAAAAACTCTTTAATGACAAGCAGCTTAGGCTCATCACTGCTAAACTGTCTGAGCCAACAGTAAGAAGGGGAAGTATAGGGAAAAGAGGGAGTGGGGATAGACCAACAGAAAGAATGGGGCCCACTTGAGGGTTCAGTCAGTCACCCATAGCACTGTTTGGCCACCTCACGCTCTTAACAGGAAATACCTGAACATATGTGAGAGAAATGGAGAGAAAGCATTCTTCACCATGCAAACACGCCTGTGGTAGGAAAGAGTAGGAAAATATAAGTAGCTGTATATCTTTCTATATATATCACATCTCTAGTTACTGCCTCCTCCCTGACTGATCTCTTTGCCAATCTTGTCATTTCTGTTTTCTTTTGCCTAAGTTCAGCGTTTTCCATGCTCAATGAGGAGGGTGTGAAGCCTTGCTGTGGTTTTTGGCAATTTTTTTGGCAGTTTATATTTTCTACACTGATGTTTAAAGGCTGCTCCCTTCGAGTGATTCACATCTCTTCTTACAGTACAGGAAGGACCTTAAATCTTTCAGCCACACAATAGGAGTGTCTTTATGTTTGGCTTTGTGAATGTGTGTATGTGCACGCTCATGGTTGGTTGAGTCAGAGATCTTAATTTAGTAAAGCTAAAGGAGGAGGAGGAGGCACATCCTGACTGGCTCAACTGATATATGTCTGGCACCACTGGGGCCACAGGCTGCTTCCATCAGTGGGCTTAAAACATTCTTATCCAGCTCATATACACACAGAGAGTATTTTAAGTATTTACTCCATAAAGCATTTATAAAAATTGCTGCATGAAGTGCAGAAAAGTGGAAAAAGATATCTGAAAATAAAATTCAGGCCTAATTTCTTCTGTGCCAGGTATATAACATCATAGTACAGTATCCAGGAAGCAGTTTTATTTTACAGTTTTAATCAGTGGGACTTTATAATGGAAAAGGTTGTTCTTGTGTGTCAACGGAGGTCTTGCTCATCAAAATCTGAGGCCTGCACCACCCACAGTATAACTAGACTCAATTCACTTGACTGTACATATTTTGATGTGTTATGCTATTGGCATTTAATGTAGCCTCCAGCAGAGATGAGGAGTGGACTACAATCGTTCAATGACCTCATTTTTCTCCGACTTTTTATCTGGTAGAAGAATGTTGCTGCCCTAACTTTATATAGCCCAAAATCACAATTTACAAATATTCCCCAAAGGTCTTAACAGTCTGTAACTACGTTTAATCAGAAAAATCAGTCGTAATACAGAGCAGTAACCTGCTCCAAAAGCTGATTGATGAAAATTAATCAATATCAGTTATGTAACTCTGTGTCAGCATCAATACTCTGGCTGTAACCAACGTCACTGCTTTTTGCCAACGGCTGAGTGAGGGTTTCTATTTGAAAAACCCAGACAGGAACGCAGGTGGAGTCTTCCTTTGATATTAATAAACTCTGAATAAACAAGTGAACTGCAAGCTGCCACACTGTGTGTCTTGAGTGCGGTGATTGTTGGCCAGGAGTAAAAAGAGCAGAGTGTTGATGTGGTAAATGGAGCATTTCGGGAATTGAAGTTTTACTAGTGGATACTCTTACTCAGGATAAAATTTGATGATTTGGAAATTGCCTAGGACCTTACTGGAAATGAATAAATGATGTGTATAAGAGTCAAATAATGGGGGGAAAATGACTGAAAATATTGAGTGTGAGTGTTCATTAAACCCTCAAGTCACTGCACAAATTGTTTTCACCAAAAAATAATCGGTTCTGATTTTTTGTTTTGTTTTGTTTTGTGCTTTAAAAAGAGAAAAGTAGACAGTGAAAACTGAGCTTTTAATGAAGAATTGACAGACTCTTGGGCTGCTTCCCACAGGAAGTTCAGAACCAGTGTGTATCATATGAACACAAATCCTTTAAGCAAATATACCCACTCAAATTATCCAAACTGAAGCCATGGAAAATAAGAGCCTAATATGATTGATTCGCTTTATTTTAGGATGCACATTTTTTCAAAAACTGTTATATTTTTTTATTTTTAAATGCAGCCTTCATTATTCTTGGAATGAGAAAAGATGTACTATTACTGCACTTAACATAGGATTATAATACAATATTAGTTTCTTTCATGTTGGTGTACTCATTCACACATCACATCAACACGATTAGTTTTTCTGTGTGCTGAAGCAGTAATATCAGAGGCCAAGTATCAGCCTGTTTCAAACAGGTACAGTTTTATTTGGGCACTGCTCTAATTCTTATTAAAAATGTAAATATATGCATCAAGCTGCTGCAGCATGTAACATCTGATCAGATCATCTACTCTATACACCCAGGTTTTGTCTTTAGAGGGCGTCTCACATTACCATCCATGTATGTAATGTCTCAAGAGTGAGATTTCAGCTTGGTCAGCACTGGAAGATTTTTAAGGAAATGATAAAGCATGTTTAATAATCAACATGTCAAACATGAGGTCACTCTAACCCCTTCACAGCAGGGTGTGAGGGTGGGGATTCACTTTGCCTAAAGGCCAGTGTAGGTGCTATGAAGTTTCTATGTTTTTCTTGACTTACTGTGTTGTCAAACATGGTAATAACAGGTAAACGAAGAAGAATGATAAACATGAAAGACGAGTTGTCAAGCTGCATGGCAAGCTTAGCTGTGCACATCAGGCTCCATTGTACATAAATTACATTTTAAGCTTTTCTGTAGCATTCTTTGAGCACAGCCCTTGTAAGGTGGCATGTTGGTGACACAATGGTATATACATCTACCCATAATGCAACACAAAACAGGTATCAGCCATCATGAAAAAAATACGATAAGTGAAAATTGACTTCCATGGAGATTTACAGTCCTGTTTTTGACAGAAACTGATTATAGTTATTAGGAGCAATGTCCTGCCGAGTAAACAAATAATCCTCTAGCAATTAATAAATTAATTGTTTTGGGGTTTTTTTTAACAAAAGCTAACAATACTGCTGTCAAAGAGTGACTTATTATATGTAGTTTCACCCTGTCCAATGTTATAGTGTGCTTGTGACACATCTGTTGTTTTTTTAAAAGCTGATGCTAATATAATGAAAGTGATGAACATCATCATAACAGGGTGTAATTAACTTCTTAGTGCAACTTGAAAAGTTACAAGTTTTATGGAACCCAAGTTGTTTGAAAAATTGTAAAACCTTTTGCAGCTGTCAAAACTTTTATCTGTACTCCAGTTGGCCCGTGTGACGTTACACAATAAACAAAGCCTGAAAAAGAATCCTGCACCATCACATGAAATGTCCGAGTGCCACGTAACCATGTTATGTACAGTACATATAATTGAATACATACTGTTTGCTCAGGGCCCTAAAACATCACATCACATTACCTTGTATGGCATTATGTTATAGGTTTAGTTTGTGAACAATTAATTGATGAGTTTAAATTTTTAATGGGTAGTAATGGCTGTCGAAACAAAAAAAATCTACACTTGAAATAATGTTCAAAAATATATTTGAATGTTGATATATTATAGCTTATAACAATAGCACTTGCAGAAATAGCTCAATTGTATTATTACTTTTGTCTTTGGAGGTAATGATTTCTATTGTTCATGTTAGGTCTTTATGACGTCAAGTGTGTCCCTCCCTTCCCCTCCTATTTCTCTCCTCTGTTCACTGCGGGGACTGCAAACGTCACCAACTCGATTTTAAAGGCCTGCTGAGAGCCTATTGAGTGTAGTGTCATGCTCATTGTGTCATAGCAGTGTGACTGAACGGAAAGCCACGAGGCTGTGGAGGCTTTATGCCCCCTCACCTTTGACCTGTACCTCACATCACGATGTGTGTGTTTGTGCTGGTTGTATAGAAGGAGCAGACTGCATGGGGTATCCTCAGCTGTCTACCCCCCTCTATACACATGCAGACAAAACATACACACCAGATGCTTGCATTCCAATACAAAGACACAATTGGATGTTTGCATACCAATACATACACCCAAACAGACACATTACAGAGAGACATCCTTGCATACTTTTTCTAACATATCACACACTGACTTTTTGCTTCAGATTGTTAGTTCAAGGCTCGTTCATGTCCTTCTGTATAAATAGACATGGCAGCTTGGTGACAGTGGCCTAATTTGTGTGTGTAAGTGTTTAAACCAATTTAAGGCCACTCGTGTGTAGAGGAATGACATGTCTAAACACTCACTATAGACCCATCTGCTGGGTCATGACCCTTACCAGAACAGCCAATGACAGTAGCAACTAGTTGACAAAGCACCAATCACAACAGAGCAACAAAGATAAAGGGGGTAGCAACAAGAGAGGCACACGCTGGCCCTGCAGACAGTCTCCTCTTACAAAAGAAAGAAGGACCCCTACAAAGATCTGTGCTTTCACAGATGCACATGCACACACACACACACACACACACACACACACACACACACACACACACAGTTGAGACAATGCAGACCAATAGGAGAATGCTCATCAATCAGTCCATTACTGAAGCAGGTGTGACGTCACATGCATACTTAACGCCCACTGAGACAATAAAGGAGCAGCAGATCATACACATGCACCATCAGAGCTCACAGCAGAGCTAAGTCACAGCCACTAGCCAATAGCAGAGCTAGATGATGTCACAGTTTCCCACAGTCTTCTAGTGCAGGGAAGCAGTGTGTTACTCAGTGCAGCCTGAGGAGGGCACTATGAGTCCCTCCTAAGATGGAGACACTGATGGAGGTTCAGCCTACATCTGCAAGTACACCATCATGCCAGTCCTGGCACGGTTACCATGTTGTTATGTGACTGTGGCTTTACTGCAGCTGCTGTGCCGACAGTAAACCAAGAGCACAAACATGGCTGTTTCCTTGTCAACCATCATCATGTCCTGTAACTATATATATATTATAATTATTGGGTTTGTAGGTGTATGTAATCTGTGACCAGAGGAGGTTGGCATTCTCTGTATCAAAGCCACTAAGTTGGTTCCTTGTTACCTTTTTGTCTTCAGCTGCTTTACACTTACTTCTCTGTAAATTCTCTCCTCATTCATCTCTGTGTGTCTGTGTTTTCTCTTCATAAAGGCAGCACACACATACTGTTCAACAAAGCGTTCTTTCCTTCATCAGGCATTCATTATTGAGTCTCCTGGAGTGTAATGTGTTACAGATGATCTTTTCACTTCATTCTTTGTGCCCCTGATTGCCCCTCAGTGTGCAAACACACTCATTCAGTCTCACGCCACCAGTAAACAGACCTTTGTTGTGAGTCTCGGCATCTCATTTCCTACTGCTGCACAACAGGCTTCATGCCAAGTGCATGGATTATTTAGTCAACATCACAGCTAGTCTGTGGATACGACACACATGCTGCAGATTTCCTACGTTTGTCGTGCCACGTGTTAAAGGGATATTCTGGCGATTTAGTTTTGCATTGTTGCCCAATCTGTTTTAAAACTTTGGCAAACTCCTTCCAGAGTAATAGAAAACATGCTAAAAATATTTTCCCAGGCTAAGTAGTAATGATTATGATCAGTAAACTGAATTTCATGTGTTAAATCAGTGTAGGGACCCTTGAGTTACATATTTAAGTCACCTTCTGATTGGTCGGAACATCAGATTCTTTACAGATTATTTATATACTACATTTTCAATTGAAGGTTACTGGGCTGCTTGAGCTCTGCCTACTAGCACAAAACTAAACTATCTTATGTAGTTTGTTTGATGAGCATGTAGAGCTGCAACGATTAGATGAGTAATTGACTAGTCAATCAATCAATCAGTAAACATTTTGGCCATCAATTGATTGTTTCAAGTCATTTTTAAAGACAAGCTTCTCAGATCAGTATATCTGCTGGTTTACTGAGTGTCTTTGCATTCTATACTGTTAGTCGGACAAAATGATGATTATGACGACCATCTGATGATGTAATCTTGTGATGGGCATTTTCACTATTTGATTGACCAAATGGCAAATCAATAAAATAACAAACACATTTGGAACATGCGGCGTGGTGCTCTTTTGTCAGGTTATGTATCTGCTGTTTGAGCCCCTACATCCTAGCTATGTTTAAATATAGAGAAAATGAGCAAATCTGCTTGGAGAATTTTCCTCTCACTGTTTTAATCTGCAGGTTTCTGTCAGAATCCATCTTTTTCCCTTGCTGCTTCCAACGCAGCAACCCTCTGATCCTCACTCTTATCCCCGTCTCTCTTCCTCCTCTCTGTCTTCTCTCTCATGAGGGAGTGGAGGAGGATGAGAGTAGAGGAGCTGGGTTTGACAGTCTTTGAAGAGCTTTTCTCTGCGGGTCGGATTTTTTAGGACAAGCTCGGCACAGAGCACATACATATATAACAGCACCCACACTTGACACACACTCTTTCTCTTGGTTTTTGGGTCATTTGCATAATTTCTAATTAGTAAGTTTCTGAGTAAGGAAGAGTTTCAGAAAGAGATGGAAATAGATATGAAGTATGTGTGAGAAGACTGAGAACTAGCTTAAGTCTCACTGTGTTGGTGTTTTTTGATGGGGAGAATCTGAATGCCTCCACAAAGAAAGTGTGAGTCGATAATTTGACACCCCAGCTGTTTGTGCTGATCTGTTCAGCTAAGGCTCACTTCTAAAAGAGACAAGTCAACTGTGAACATGATCTTAAATCTCCAAATCCTCCTTCTCCTCTTTCTCCCCAGACTCTATTGTGTCTTTGTCACAGCTAGTTCTGGAGACCTGTTCGGTAACTGCGTGTGTGTGTGTGTGTGTGTTTTTCCTCCATGAGAACCATGTGTTATGTCTTGGGTTGTTGTTTGTGTTACTGTGGGGGTTTTTTTTGCATGTGTATTTCTATTTGTTTGCATCATAACTGTGTTACATTAAACAGCATTTTCTCTTAACAGAAGCCCAGGAACACATTACATTACTGCATGTTTGTGATAACTGCGTGCGTGCGTGCGTGCGTGCGTGCGGCCTTTTTTATTCGTACCATCTTTTGCTTGAGTGAAAAGTTTTGATCATAAATCAGGTACAAAACAACAGCAAACACACAACAAACACAATCTCCCACTGACCTATATAATTCAAAATGGCCGCTGATGCACAGCTGCTCTCCCACGCAAGAGAATGAAGAGTGGTAAAGGATCTAGAGGGGAGGGGGAGAGCGATAAAGGCAGGGCTGCTGGTTTGTGTGTGTGGGAGAGAGGAAATAACAGCAAGCAGGTAGAAGAATAGAAACGACAGCATCCTCAGGCCTCAATCTGTCACACATCCTCTGTTTCTCTGTCCATCCTTGTGCATCTCTTACATTTCCTCACTGCATCCACTGTTTGTCTGTGTTATATTTTACTACTCATTTCTGTCATATTTTATCCTTCCCTACTCTCTCTCTCCTTCCACGTTCGTCTCATTTTCATTCTTTAATCTTCCAACAGCATGAATCATTGTGCTCTTCATGGTGTCTCACACCACGTCTTCCCTCTTCTCTCCTTTGCTGTTACACACTCACCGTCTCCATTCCTTCATCTCACCAGTCATCTCACTTCTCCTTCCTATAAATGTCTCTCTTCAGTCTTTCTTTTCTCATTTTTTCCCCACTTTGTCGAGGTCATGTGGAGTAGGTCTAATCTGTTCAAAGCAGCGAGTTGCTCTAGATGTCACACTAATCCACACACACATATACAGCCACACCATTAAGCTACTTGTGTGTTTGTGTGCCATAGTAATGCATGCGTGTGTATTTTGTATGGAAAGCAAGAATCCATTTTGTGTTTTATCATCCAAAACACATGCCTGTGACATTCTTGAAGACACACACAGCTGGCATTTGTGTTGTGGTGTGTTAACTCATTTAAATGGTTGTCTGTATTCATTTGTAGTGAAACATGTTAGTATATGGCTGATAATGTGGTCTTTTCTTTTGCTCGTATGTCACTTCATGGCATGCACTGACATATCTGTAATGACTTGTCATGATACAAACATGGTGGTCTCTTTATTTATTTATGTCATTCTCTGTACTTCACTCTCTTCCCCAGCCAACCACAGACGAGCTGGTCATGCAGTGACCAACATCCTGGCCAAAGAACTTATGCAGGAAGACACGCCTTCGTCAAGCAATCCCACCAAGAAGAAAAAGATGGAGGAGACGGAGGAGCCTAAACAAGAGGGGGCAGAGTCATTAGAAGAGTTACTGGAAGCTGCTTCCTCTCGGGCCAATTAGGCAAACTGGGCTGAATGGGTTTTTTTTTTTTTACACATAAAGTCAGTGATATCCAAACACATTCCAGGGACCAATTTCAATCTGAGATTAGAGTCAAAAGGCAAGCGATAATTATACTGAAAAAAGGCCTGTGTATCTCTGTCCCTTGTCTTAACGGGACCATCTTTTAGGATAGGACTGTGTCGTATGGGAGGACACAGGGAAAGACAGTGAATGAGGGTGGGGCTCTCACCTATGTCACAGCCCCTGGGTGTCCCTCATCAGTCTTTGGATCTTTGCCAATGTCATAAACTGTAATAGCTTTTCTTCGGCATGTGCACATATCTGGTCATGTATTGTGTGTTTTTCTGTTTCTCTGTATTTCTGCATCTCTGCATCACTTGATTCACTTATCATTCCATCAAAGGGCATCTTCAGTGATTCCAAAGACTTACTCAGGAGGGAACCAACATTTTTTTGCGGTTATTTAGAAATTTAGACTGGGAATGTCTGGAATTTGGCACATCCTGCTGGTTCTACATAGTGTTCTCTGGAGGTTCCAGGCCAAGACCATATTGCGCTTTTCACATTTTTGTTACCCATGAAACAAATTGCTTTGTAATTGTCTGATTTACTTTACATTGCTGTTTGTAAATTTATTATTCAAAAAAGTGCCAACCAATAGAAAACAAGTCTTGTCATTTCATTCCCAGGTTTTGTCCAGCCCACACTTTGCACCGGGCTTTTGTGTGGACTAGTCCAACCACTTATCAACAACACATATCACCGGGTGTATGTTACAGTGTGGGTTTCTTTGTTTTCTTTTTAAGAAGAAGGGATTTAGTTCACAGGTGTTTTTGCATGAGGTAAAACTTAAAAATAGGGTTTCACATGGACATGTCTAAGCTCTGTTGCCACGTTTGCTCGCAACAGTTTTATGAAGAAAACCTGCTTATTCAATAAACATGAGCATTCCCATAATCCCCAGTCGAAAGTAGAGCAAGATAGGAGGAGGAAGTTCTTCCACAGAGTCAAACCTAGCCTGAGCAGTTTACATGCCTGAATGTGTGTGTGTGTGTGTGTGTGAAGTAAGCAGTCTATATTTAGTTTTGCGTGCACAATTGGGTTTCTAAATATGCATGTGTGTGTGTGTGTTAGTGCATGTAGTTTTCAGTGCGTGTGCTGCCATCTGTAATTACTGTATGGTACCGACCATGCTGTTATAAATGCTAGGTTTCATAAACAGCTTTGTGGTCTTTCTGCTGAGGATATTGCACACTGGAAAAATGCCCAAAAAACTGCTGAGACAAGTATGTGTGTTTGTTCAGTTGTCTTTCTGTCTGTCTGCGTGTATGTGTGTGTTGTTTCACCTACTTCCCCTCCCGCTGAACTGCAACAGTAGTTGCTGAATGTCTGGCCTTGCTCATATTTGTATTCAGTAGCCATCAGCATACATGTTGCCATGATGTTGCGGCGTAATATCTGTCAGGAATCCTGAGCGGTGATGTCAGCGGCTCCATGCAATATTTATTCCTATGCAAACACAATACTATAGTGTGCCCTCCAGCCCTGATACCCAGTCAGCCTCAGGATGGGTAGACCTATTTATCAGCCCACTGATTCAAGATCAGTGCTTCATATTGCTGGTGGTCGCCAACATCGCCATGGCTCCAAAAGTTCAATCTTTTAGGAATCAAAATCACAATTTTTTCTTCAGCAACACCTGCGTTTATATGACACATTGCATAAAAGTTGAACTTGTCTGGACATGGTGCAAGTGGCACTTAGATAAATTTGAAGGGCATCATGGGAGAAATTAATTTCAAATGTAGGCAATGTGGAAAAATGTGCTAGTTCTTCATTTTTCTCCAGTAACACTGAGAATGACAATAAGGTGCAAAGCTCCATAAATTGCTGTGCCTGCTCTTAAGCACAAAATATGTAACTGTATTTAAACCAGAGACGCAACTGCTTTTCTGCTCTTCATACAGATGGACAGTATACCAGGTAATTATGCATACCAGTTACTGAAAAGTGTCTATTTTCAACATTAAAAGAGGAAGATGGATGAAAAGGATATCAGGATGTCAGAACATCACTGGAACATAAAACATTTTCTAATTTGAGTCATTCCTTTTGTTCCATAATTTGTTTTGTTTTTTTAAGAGATTGTTTTTCTATGTTCTAATTTTTACAGTTGATTGTTTTAACATATTCGAATGGAGAATTCGAATACTTGTTTTCCAGAGATTGCTCTATATATACAGAATAATGCACATGATAATTCTGTTTGCCACCCAGAACTATTAAATATGTCTTAAGTCATGTAATGATGTGATTGGGTCATTCTTTGGTCATGTCATATTTTTCTATCACCAGATAGTGACTGCACTTTGAAACTATAATTTTATTGCCAGAAAACAGCAGAGGAATGAATAAACAGTGCAATGAGTTATTTTCACAGATACATTCCAGGATTTTCTGTGGCTCTGGGGTTTCCAGAGACATTTTCCAACATTGATTGCCAGTGTTTGACATGATCCCTCTTTAGAAGTATTAAATAGTGTGTGTCTGTGAGTGTGTGTGTCTTGTCACCTTCTCTCTTTTTCCCCATTATCTGTTTCTTTACCATAGAGCTGGGCAATATATTAATATTATATTATCGTCTTAGATATTGGATATTGTAATGTGGCTTAAGTGTTGTCTTTTCCTGGTTTTAAAGGCTGCATTACAATGAAGTGATGTCATTCTGAACCAGACTGCTCTAGCTAATCTATTATTTGCCATTACTTACTTAGTCATTATATCCAATTTATTTATCATTATTTATTAAAGATCTTATTGTATCTTAAGTGTTTTATGAAAGCACCAATTGCCATCCCTACAATGTTGTTGCAGTTTGATCAAGCCGATATCATATTGTGATTTATTTGATTTTGTCAATATCGCCAAGCCCTGCTTTACACATGCAATCAATAACATCCCAACTGGGATAGAGATGCTTCAAAAAGCAGCATAAGAAAGAGGTATTTAGATTTTTTGCACTTTTATAATGTCTCCATTCCAGTTTGGATGTTGTTTTGTCTTCAATAGAGCACTCAGTCCACTCAGGGGGAAGCACACACCTGTTTTGCCTCTGAAGGTTACTAAGATCATCATCTCCTTCTCTCACAAACAGCAGCAGCAGTAATGCAGGCAGGCCCCTTAGTAAATCACAAAGTCCACACATCTCCTTGTAACAGCCAGCCTTGACCTCATCTGTTTGGGAATATCTCAGAAATTCCATGCTGCGTCATAACAGCTCTGCAGATTCAGGCCTAGAGAAGTAGCTGGAGTCTCCCTGGCCTCAGCTTTGTACTGTGAGGTAAGCAAATTCCTCTCTTTGAACACCTTTCTATCCACATCTCCTAAATCTGTCTCAGTTTCTACTCTCACTGGCTGCAGCTTGTTCAGATAAACATTTCCATCTGTTTTTTATTTAAAACGGAAAGAGAAGAGCGTAAATTGTGTTCTTTATTTTGAGTTGTACTATTAAGTTCAATCCACCTGAAAAGTGAATTCAGTTTTAGTCCTTTTTCCATGTACAGGTCAGTCTAAGTCAGGAAAGATGATAAACTTTGCCTGTGAGTCAAGAACACCAGTCTATGTCTGTGATGTTTATTGAGCAATGAAATGTCCCAGCAAAAGTTGAATGAGGCACCCAGCGTATGAAAAATGTTACAGCCAGAGTTAAAAAAATCTTATCTGATGGTGTACTATTTAAAATATGATGTTAAAAATGTTTGTTTTACATTCACAAAATGTGCTTTCCTTTTACCGTAAATGGAGCATCTTCTGGTGTTATCTCCTCTCTGACATCACTGAGTCTTTGAGAAAATAATTAGTTCTTTTTTTGGAAGTCGCTTTATGTCAAACGCCTTGAGAGTTGTAGTCCATTTACCACCAGGGGGAAAATATAAATGAATATTATTGTGTGCAGTCTCATCAGTCATGTCGGCCTATGTCTCTATATACAGTAAAGACACACATTAACATATTCCAAACGTTTAGCTTTAGTGCCCTGTGCTTGCACTAGTCTACACCCTGAAAGTGTGCAGTCACTTTACCCCCATATCTGACCACTTAGTTTAATATAGGGAATTGTTTCATTTGTTGCACTGTCTGCATCACCAGCTACTGCAGCTGTCAGCCTCTCAAACTTTGTTACTGCTGCCGTTCTCCAAAGGAACAACATATCACTACATTAGTATTCATAGAACTTTCATTTTGCATTGACCATAATGGTTAATTGTGGAAGTGTAGGAGTGGGATATGAGGTAAGTCCACATGCGCACATTAGCAAGTAGATTGTGATTTATAAAGGGAAAAATGCATACATTCTTGCCTGAGCACAGATTTATAAATCTGATTATTTTTTGGCGGCCATCATTTTCAGCTTCTGTGTGCATGTACACTTTTGGTATGAATCCAGGGCACTATTTTATAAATGAGGCCCCAGCTCTGCTGTGCACTGTGAATCTGAGCTGCTCCTCCTGCCCTTTCACCTCATTTACTGGCCTTGTTAATTTAACCAGAAAGCCCTGATTCTCTTTCATCATTTACGATAGTCCATGGAAGCACACACACACACACACACACACACACACACACACACACACACACACACACACACACACACACACACACACATTCACACACAGAGGCCATAAGGGAGTAATGATTCTGGCTCAACACTAAAGAGGACGGTCAGTCAAAACATTTGTGCATCGTATTTTTGTATGCTTTTGTGTCTCTTTGTCACTCTTTCTCTCTCTTTGAGAACAGAAATAATAGGAAGTCATTCCCCAGCAGCTGATCCTCATCAAAGTAAATTAGAACAGGCCAGAAATTCCTTGCCTTTGACTGTTTTCATATGTGTGTGTGTGCATGTGTGTTTTCCATATGTCAACCACAAAATCATTGGCTAAGTGGTGTGTGTGTGTGTGTGAGAGAGAGAGAGAACTGCACTTGGAATTTAGTCATGTTGTTGAATGGAGAAATTGTATCTCTGTGCCTGTAACTTGATACTGCAGCTAAACAAGAGGATAAACATTTTTAATATTGTAAATCTTTAAGTCTTCCTATCTATGCATGCCTCCTTTTCATATTTAAATATTTGCCTTGCACAAGCATAAAATAAACTTTGATATACCTTGAATTAAGTTTGCTTTTGGTCTCTGCAGGTATTTCTTGCATAACATTTCACCTTAAAATATTTAAGGGAATTTTAAGGAATGAAAATATTTTATCCCTTATTTCACACTATTCTATCTTAACTGTAAAATTAACTTTCTTTTTAAATAACATTCAACTTAATGCATTATCATTGCACACATTAAGTACCAGCTAAACAAAATACAGTTGAGCATCTCACCATATAGTACAGACAGCAGCAAAAATGCCATTGGAGGTATAGTACCAGTCATAAATTTGGAGACACTTACTCAAGTGTTTTTCTTTATTTTTAATGTTTTCTACATGGCAGAACAATTGAAGACATCAAAACTATTAAATATATCACATTGAATTACACTACCGTTCAAAAGTTTGGGGTCACCCAAAAAATTTTGTGTTTTCCATGAAAAGTCACACTTATTCACCACCATACGTTGTGAAATGAATAGAAAATAGAGTCAAGACATTGACAAGGTTAGAAATAATGATTTGTATTTGAAATAAGATTTTTTTTACATCAAACTTTGCTTTCGTCAAAGAATCCTCCATTTGCAGCAATTACAGCATTGCAGACCTTTTGCATTCTAGCTGTTAATTTGTTGAGGTAATCTGGAGAAATTGCACCCCACGCTTCCAGAAGCAGCTCCCACAAGTTGGATTGGTTGGATGGGCACTTCTTGCGTACCATACGGTCAAGCTGCTCCCACAACAGCTCAATGGGGTTCAGATCTGGTGACTGCGCTGGCCACTCCATTACCGATAGAATACCAGCTGCCTGCTTCCGCTCTAAATAGTTCTTGCACAATTTGGAGGTGTGTTTAGGGTCATTGTCCTGTTGTAGGATGAAATTGGCTCCAATCAAGCGCTGTCCACTGGGTATGGCATGGCGTTGCAAAATGGAGTGATAGCCTTCCTTGTTCAGAATCCCTTTTACCCTGTACAAATCTCCCACCTTACCAGCACCAAAGCAACCCCAGACCATCACATGACCTCCACCATGCTTAACAGATGGCGTCAGGCATTCTTCCAGCATCTTTTCATTTGTTCTGCGTCTCACAAACGTTCTTCTTTGTGATCCAAACACCTCAAACTTGGATTCATCCGTCCACAACACTTTTTTCCAGTCTTCCTCTGTCCAATGTCTGTGTTCTTTTGCCCATCTTAATCTTTTTCTTTTATTGGCCAGTCTCAGATATGGCTTTTTCTTTGCCACTCTGCCCTGAAGCCCAGAATCCCGCAGCCGCCTCTTCACTGTAGATGTTGACACTGGTGTTTTGCGGGTACTATTTAATGAAGATGCCAGTTGGGGACCTGTGAGGCGTCTGTTTCTCAAACTAGAGACTCTAATGTACTTATCTTCTTGCTCAGTTGTGCAACGCGGCCTCCCACTTCTTTTTCTACTCTGGTTAAAGCCTGTTTGTGCTGTCCTCTGAAGGGAGTAGTACACACCGTTGTAGGAAATCTTCAATTTCTTAGCAATTTCTCGCATGGAATAGCCTTCATTTCTAAGAACAAGAATAGACTGTCGAGTTTCAGATGAAAGTTCTCTTTTTCTGGCCATTTTGAGCGTTTAATTGACCCCACAAATGTGATGCTCCAGAAACTCAATCTGCTCAAAGGAAGGTCAGTTTTGTAGCTTCTGTAACGAGCTAAACTGTTTTGAGATGTGTGAACATGATTGCACAAGGGTTTTCTAATCATCAATTAGCCTTCTGAGCCAATGAGGAAACACATTGTACCATTAGAACACTGGAGTGATAGTTGCTGGAAATGGGCCTCTATACACCTATGTAGATGTTGCACCAAAAAACAGACATTTGCAGCTAGAGTAGTCATTTACCACATTAGCAATGTATAGAGTGTATTTCTTTAAAGTTAAGACTAGTTTAAAGTTATCTTCATTGAAAAGTAAAGTGCTTTTCCTTCAAAAATAAGGACATTTCAATGTGACCCCAAACTTTTGAACGGTAGTGTATGTAGCAACAAAAAAGTGTCAACAGCTTTGCACACTCTTGATAGTATTTTAACCAGCTTCAGGAGGTTGTCACCTGGAATGGTTTTCATTATCCTGTGTGCCTTGTCAAGAGTTAATTAGTGGGATTTCTTGCCGCCTAAATGTATTTGAGACATAATTTGAGATCAGTCGTGTTGAGCCGAGGTAGTGTTGGTATACAGTAAATAATCATATTTGAGTACTGTAATAATCCATATTATAGCAGGAACTACTAAACTAAGTAAAATAAACAACAGTCCATCATAAATTTAGGACATGAAGGTCAATCAATCTAGAAAATGTCAAGAAATATGATGAAACTCGCTCTCATGAGGACCGCCCCAGGAATGGAAGACCAAAAGTTATCTCTGCTGCACAGGATTAGTTCACTAGAGTTACTAGCCTTAGGAATTTTAATTAACGGCACCTTAGATTGGAGCCTGCATCAATGCCTCTCAGAGTTCAGGCACTTCTCAACATCAGCTGTTCAGAGGAGACCGGGTGAATCAGGCCCTCATGGTTGAGTTGCTGCAAAAGAACCAATACTGAGGAAAACCAATAAGAAGAAGAGAATTGCTTGGGCCAAGAAATAGGAAGAATGAACATTAGAGCAGTGGAAATCTGTACTTTGGTCTGATGAGTCCAAATTTAAGATTTTTGGTTCCAACTCTTTGTGAGATACAGAAATGGTGAACGGATGGTATCTGCATGTGTGGTTCCCTCCGTGAAGCACAGAGGAGGAGGTGTGATGCTATGCTGGTGATACGCTTGGCAATTTATTCAGAATTCAAGGCACATTTAACCATCGTGACTACCACAACAAACTGCAGCTACTCATCTCATCCGATCTGCGCTTAGTGGGACCATCGTTTGCATGTGTGGGAACTCCTTCAAGACTGTTTGAAAAGCATTTCAGGTGACGATTTCGAGGTGTGTGTCCATATGTGTTCTCTTATAGTTTTGATGTATTCTGCAATTTAGAAAATAGTAAACAATAATTAAGGGAATCCTTGAGTGTTTAAACTTTTGACTGGTAATGTATATAAAAATAAACAATAGTCTAATGGGTAGTGATAGAGAGAAGGGATGTAACATTGATAGATAAAAAAACAATACACAAAATGTAAAGCAGTTGTCAGTATAACTGTATGTATAGTATGAACAGAATCATAAAAAAACGAACTAATAAATTCAGAAGAAACTGTCTGATTATGACAGTAGCAGTAAGCAGTAACGTTAAATGTACAGTGCAACAGAAACCATATGAACCAATGAATATGGTCAGAGTTCTATCCAGTCACAGCAGGCATTTAGGCAGCAGCAGATTTCATAAACATCATCCAGCAAAACTCTTAATTTCTACCCATATTCAATCCTGGGATAAAATGTGGGATGTTCATTTTAACTGGAGAGTTTTAACTATCATTCATCTGTTTTCCCACCTTTCTATAAACACAGTTGTTTGTAGTTTATTAAAAAAAAACTTATCTCATATTTCTGCACTAAACGTTTCCTTCCATACAAAGATTAACACAATTCTGTCAGGAAACAGGAAACACAACCTTTTTACAGTATGTCCTCTTTGGATAATATTTCTCTCTTAATTAAATGATTCTGGTGTTTGTATTGTAAGAGGAGCTGACAGGTACATCCGGATAAGATGATGAGGATGATGCAGGGAGGAAATGAGAGTTGCAAATGAAACAAACAGTGGAGAAGGTAGTGAATGAAAGAAATGAAGAATGATGACTTGGCTCTGTGTGTATATATATATTTGTGTGTGTGCATGCATGTATGTGTGTTTTGAACATTTGTTGTGTTTGTTTGGCACATTTGTGTAGCCTGTAGGTGTGCTCTTACATGGGTGTGTCTGAAATGTTTGCTTATGTTCCAGTCATGCTTGTGACTGTGTTTACACACCACACTTGGCTCTGGAAACATGTGAGCGCATCCTGTTTGTCAGCCAGAGCAAGTTGTAAGAAACCAAAGAAAGCAAAGAAAGCTCTGTTTTCTACCTCAGCTTCAATGTTGAACTGCACAGAAGCTGAAATGTCAAAGTTAATATATCAGCGTCCGAGAGCAAGATGGGCAAAATTACATGAAGTTGACATTAGACACTTGAGTGTATTTGGCCATATTGTTTGTTAAGCTATTTTGTATCCTCGTGGTTACAGTTTTTCCTCAGGACTAAACTGTTTTAGCCTCAAATGTTTAAAGATTCAGATTGACTGTGCATCCCCATGTTTACTAGTTTGGATAACCAAAATTAAAACACATTGCATAACTCTTTAGTACACTCTGCTGCATTCAAATGTTTGCGTCTGAGTCAACAGGTGTCAATGGCAAATTGCCTCAGTCAGTTTCCATTGGACAGAAATCAAGCAATTCATTTGAAATGTTGCTTTATCAGAACAAACAGCATAATATGTTTAAAGTTTGAGAGTAACATTTAAAAATATAATGAACTTTTCATTTGGTTTAGGTAAAATATAAATGTTTTATGCATTTATTAGAATCTAAATGTTTAAGATTGTTTTGATGTAGATAAAGTCAGGCTAAGGCTATAGGATGGACTGTGATGGGATCTACAATGATGTCTCATTACTATGAGGATCAGCTCCGTCTGATTCCCAGACTCCCTGAGTCTCCTGTTGTGACATTCTGTGAAGCTGGGATGCATGTGTGTATGTATATATGTGTGTGTGTGTGCGCACACCCTTATATGTGTAAAGGGGGTGCTGCTGGAGAAAAAAGGTCTGAACAAAGAAAGGGGGCAGTATAATTGGCTTCAGCACTGCTAGACGACACAATGACATGGCCATTGATAGCAGAATGAGTTCTGGGGAGTGGTGGACCAATGGAAGTGCAGGAGGCTGTTTTTCACAGCCACTGATTGGCTGGCCGAGGGAGGCTGTCGGTCTCCAGGTAGCAAAGTGAACCTCGGAGCATATCTGCCACCTCTCTGCCTTCTGGAGCGGAGGGGGAGGTGGAGGGGGAGGGAGAGAGGGAGGGAATGTTGAAGATGTGACCTCAGCTAGAAAGAAAACAAAACAATGAATTCACACACACACAACATTCCCTTTCATTTTCTGTATTTATTCTGCCTGCTGCTCTTTCCTCATCTCTTCTTCACCAGACTCGTCCGTTTCTTCTGACCCATTTGGTGTGTGTGTGTGTGTGTGTGTGTGTGTGTGTGTGTGTGTGTGTGTGTGTGTGTGTGTGTGTGTGTGTGTGCATTTTTGGCTGTTAGTAGCACTGCCAGGGTGCTGAAATAAATGTTTCATTTGTCTTTAACTTGGCTGTACACTCTGAAGCCTCTCTTTTTCTCAGTCTCCGTTTCAGAGAACTGTGGATTAAAGCCTCACTTCATTTGTTTAGACTGGCTGTTTCTCAACTTTCCTGCTGGTTCAGTAGAGAAATACACACTACTGTGGCATTTAAGCACCATTCCAGAGAAACAGGGTTTGAGTGACTGCTGACGAGTGCAAGAAAAGAGCTTTAACTGATGTAGTACGTGTGTGACTGTGCACGCATATTTGAATATTTGTTGATGGTGTGTCTGTGAATTTGTGTGTTTATTTGCATCATGCTGAATTTGCATGCAAGTTAGTGTGTAAATTCACATGGCTGTGTCTTGGTGTGTTAAAGTGTATCTGACCGCTTCCATCAGTCTCTCTGCCTCGGTCATCATATCTTCATGTTATCAAATTACTCGGCTGCTTGTATGACACTCTCCATGTTACACACAATTAGCAGACAATTAACATTGGTCAGTGAGTGTCAACCGATTGGCTGTGCCGTCACACCACTGAATGACATCTCCATCATCACACTGCTGCACATATGTCACCCAAAAGCACCAGGCTGCCGTGATAAAAACACTGGCTGCCTGTATCAGTCTGTTTCTCTCCATATATGCAATTTCCTTTACACTGTCTGCCATATATGATTCATTTTCTGTCTTTGAGTGTCTGCATTCCTGACCTTTTTATAAACACTTTATCATTGTCAGCTTTTTCTTTCTTGCTTTATCCTCTTCTTCCTGGCTCTCCACATCCTTCCATCCCTGTTTTTCTGATTATCTTTCCATCCTATATCTACCTGTCATCTGAATTTTCTGCCCTTTTGTCCACTGTTTGTGTCTCATTTGTGTGTTTGTTCATGTGGAAGTGAATCATGTCTTGCACTGAAACAATATGATGTCCATGTTGAGTAAACAAGCACAGACATATTTTATGTGCACATAACAGACAAAGTCAGTATGTCCAACATATCAGAATGAATGTATGTTACTGTTATATGGGTTGTGAAAAGGACTGTGTGTGCGTGTGTGTGTGTCTAAGATTTGAAGACATCCACCTTAAACAGACAACCTAAGCATTTAATCCCATTAAAGAGCAGATGGAGCTTTTGTAAAGATAATTGTGCATTATCTAAAACAGGCCTCTCTGTGGCTTTCTGTGCAAATGTAGAAAAGTGTGACAGTGCTTTATATATTAACCAAGAGAGACTAAAACATTGAGGCCAGCTCTCATTTTCTGCCTCTTCCTTACCTTTCTTGGTTGCTTTACTCTTGCAATTTGTCCCCTGTCCCTCTTCCACTTTTCTGTCATACTCATCATTTGTTTCCTCTTTATTTTAATCTTTTTGTATGTTGTCATTATTAGCAATAGCAAGGAAGCTCTTCTGCCATCAACTTGCCTGATGAAAATATTAGAAACATCACATGGAACCTGCGTTTACGCACCAGCAGGCTTATTTATGTCATCATTTGTGATATTGCAGAGATTCCCTTCAGTTCTTGAGGCATGCAACACCCAACAACCCTGAACCTACATAAACACACATAAAATCCTGTCACTGCCCACAATTTTCATATTTTTGTGCCTTTTCTATCCCTAATCGGCTATGTCACAGCTCATCCCATTGGATCATTGTCTCTCTGGGAATGGATTTCTTCCCCAAATATGAGAGAGAGAGAGAGAGAGAGAGAGAGAGGGAGGAGTGTCTATGTGCTGCAGGCTGTGCTAGAGGCAGATGCAAACAGAATATCAATAAGCACCGGGGGTCATACAGCCACATGCATGCCCATAGCTCTTTCTCTTCACTCTCTCACACAGACAGACTGTCAGGAATGCCTACACTCAGTAGATTCCTCACATATGGTAAACTAATTCTAATGTCAGAGGCATCAATAGCTTATTTGTAGTTGAAACATAAATGCTCTTGGGGAGATGTTGATATCAGTACACATCAGCACACTCTGCATCAAAAAACATGATATTTTATAACCCACACACAGCTTATAGTTGACAACTTGTAGCCACAATTAATGTCAGAACCTTGCACTTTAGAGAAGTCCTGTGTGAGCCACCATTCCTAATGTTGTTAGCAGCCCTGACAATGTTTTTGTGTGACCACAGATGACCGATTTGAGGTGTCATAGGTTTACAAACACATACTATGTGTGGACTCACTAAGACAAACAGTCTGAATATTTCTGTAATGATCTGTCAGCACTGTCAAAATATTTGGTTTGAGCATTCTGTCCTACACTTTTTATAAAGATTTATTTAGCAGCATGTGACTCAGATGGAAATAAATACACCTAATCCAACAAAAGATGGGCGATGCTGTTGAGGTTTATGCTGGAAAGTTGGCTCTCTGGAGATCTTTGGTCACTGATACTGAGTAATTGTGGTAAACAAAACAATGGCAGTGATTCTGTTCCTGCATAAATGTATACATAAATAAGTTGCTTCCATTTGTTCTTCAAGATCCAGATATTATAATGCTTCAGATAGATAAATAGTCTTTATTGATGGGTCAAAACTTTAATGTTTTATCTTTTTTTCAAGATACTTTGGACCTCAGTGTGAGGCGGGAGGGGTGTGGTCGGGCAGTAATGGCAGATATCACTGATGTGCAGAAGTTGAAGTGATGCTCACGTGGAAACCCTCGAGGCTGTTGTCTGTCTGGACTAGTCAGGCTGTAATCACAAGGGTCTAAGCCCCTGACCCATTTGAGATCATTCTTTGTTGTTTACTGTTTCCTATATGTATATGTGTGCATTCGTGCACACGTGTATGTTTTTTTTGTCTTTTACATGGTTCAGTTTATTCTGAATGATTGCTTTTTCATTTGGTGTGTGTGTGTGTGTGTGTGTGTGTGTGTGTGTGTGTGTGTGTGTGTGTGTGTGTGTGTGTGTGTGTGTGTGTGTGTGTGTGTGTGTGTGTGTGTGTGTGCGTGCGCCCTGCCCTCCTGCCCCCTATATGTCCATACACATAGATGGAGGTAGGGGAACTGTCAGTCAATTGACCTACATTAGATGAGCCTGCAGCAGTCTGATTTCCTCTGGGGGCATTACATTTCTGGGTGTGGCATGTATGTGTGTGTGTATGAGGTTGAGCAAGCGTGTCCTGTATTCATTTCTTCATTTGTGTGTGTGTGTGTGTTTGTCTCTGTCCTATATAAAATATCCCCCCATCTCAATAGGGTGAATATGTGGTGAAGATACCTAGTCTACTCCCACAGTGACATATAGAGGTTAAACAGGGCAGATTCTAATAGATGCAGACATTTAAAGCTCTCAGAAATGGGTTTTGATTCTTTCAAGTGACTTTATTATTGATAGTCTCACATTCTTGCTAATGATGTAATTATATAAAAATTTGTGCTGATGTTTGTCATGTCTACCCTTGTGATCTGAAAGCCAAAACAGTCACACGCATACTCCTCTTTTGGCAGGTTTTATTGCTAAAAAGATATATTGATTAATTTCTCAGTTTATCCACAGAAAATTAATAAATCATCAAAACTGTTTTGATAATCAACCATTATTGAAGAAATCTGCCATGCAAAAAAAATCTAAACATTTACTGGTTCCAGGTTCTCAAATGTGAGGATTTGCTGATTTTCTGTTTAATATAATGATTGAGTATATTATCCTTGATCTGTGATATTGATCCTTCATCCTTGAAATTTAATACATTTTCCATATTGGACTCGTGCTTGGACCAAACAAGCAATCTGAAGAGGCGTGAAGACTTAATGATTTAATAATTACTGTAATAATCATTCATTGTAGATTTATTTCCTCACTGATAGTGGGGCAGACATTCTGGCTTCAGTTGCTTAGTCTGTGTGAAAGATGAGTGAAAACTGCAAGATAATGATAATGCAGTTGGCACACTGTACATGTCTGTAGGATTGCCAGTGATCATGTTGTATCATCTCTAATGGCTATAGGACACAAATATTTCCAAATAGACAAACTCACTCACAGGATAGTCACCATTTTTCTCCTGATGTGAGACAATAAACTGCTGAGGGTGAAGAAAGACTCACACTGCAACACCCCCAAAATACCCCCACCATGCCAAGCACCTATTATAGAGGCGATGACATCACTCCTTTGCCTGGTAACTATGGTTACACTTACCTTCTGCTGGCAAAAAACAGTACCCATACCCATTTTTCCCTTGATTTTTCTTTTTTTCCCGCCAGTCTGTCTGTCCTGTCTGCTTTCCTGACCTTTCTCTCTGCTGTTACTCACTGTTTTCTCTGTCATGTCTCTTTCTCTTCTCTCATCCTTTCCTTCCCTTTTTCTCTGTTTTTCAGCCTCCTCTCCTCTATGCATTCCCTTCTCTCTTTCATGTTTTCCACCCCTGTATTCCCTAATGCTTGTTGTTTCTCATAATATGCTGGGCTTCAAGCTTTCAAGGTGTGCATTACTATAGGAAAATTAGGGATTGGGGAGAAAAAGGATAGATACATGCAGTGATAGAGATGACCCACATACAGCAGACAAAGACAACACAGTTGTGAGCATGTAGCTGCCACTGAAGAGGCAGTGCATCTTAAACAGAAGGTAATAAACACTGTGGATGATGCTCAGTCAGGCTTGAAATAATGATTGCAGCAAAGGCGATGAGAAGAAAAGATCAGGCCTGTAAACAAGGAGATTGGTGGACAATTATAGCTGGACAGTGCAGGCAGGATGAGTCACAGCCCTATACTGCTAACGTAAAGGACAGATGGGTCAAGTGCCCCATTAGAATCTATTCCAGAGACGTAGTTCTGCAGAAAGGAAGGGTGAAGTGCTGTGACTTCCAGTTTAAAGAAATACAAGGAGATAGGGGGCAGTGTGCTGCATTACAATTCATTTTGCAGACAGACATGGTGGGTGGGGGGTAAAAGTGGAGTATTAGAAGCCATTGTACAGCTGTATTATAGTAAGCAGCTTACAGTCCCTGTGCTGGGCTGCTTCTTTATTGAGGGGAGAGGACAAAGAATTGACACAGAGGAGGACACCAGGAGAGAGGCTGTCAGGGAGGGCAGGAGGACAGGGAGAATCCTGTTGATGTTGTCCCCTGTTTCCATCCTTTGCCTTTTGTCTGATGTACATTCGCCAAACCTATTTTTTTTCCTTTTGTCTAACCTCTCTCTCTCTAATCGACATTCATTATTTGTAGTATTCTCCCTTTCCTCCCCCTGCTTCACTTACATTTTTTGTTCACCTCCTAGTGATCTGCCTGTGATGCCAACATGTCTCGTTGGTCTCCCTCTTTTTGTTACATGTTGCCAGGGAGGTGATCACGGCCACAGCCATGCCTCTCTACCACCCAGAGAAGGGAGGGGGTGGATGGTGGAGGTTGCCATGGAAACTGTGAGTCTGTTGCCGGCCGACATCATCTGCTGTTGCGCCGTTGCGGAACAGGCACATGAATATTTGAGATTTATGGACACGGACAGACGAGTGACACAGAAAGCTGCTGCCTCGCTCTCTGGACCTCCACCTCCGCCTCCAATGGAAATACAGAGGTCACTAAAGGGGGAGAGGGAGGAAGGCTTGGAAGGGATGGATGGAGAAAAGGAGGGGTCACAAAAGGAGACTGACAGACCTCCATTTTATCTAGGGCAGAGACAGTCTGGTTATCTGGGCTACTGAAATAAAGATAAGGAAAAGGGTGAAATGGATGAAGGGACAATGAAATGACAGGATTTTGAGCATGTAAATGAGTTTTGTATGCTGACAGAAATGCAGAGAAGGTGATGGGAGGGGGAGAACAAAAAGAGATGACGGGAGGGTGGGTGGGTGACGTGCCATGAGAGCAGTAAATTAGGGCACTGGAGCTTGTTTCCCTTCTTTTCCCCTTCCTTTTTTCTCCCCATTTCTCAGAATATCCTGCAGTAGTTTCTAATTAATCCTCTTGGAGGGTTGTTTCCTCAGTGTGCTGTTGATGCACACACTCATGCAAACAAGCTAGTCATGATTCATGCAGATTTCTAACTGAAACGGTGTACCGACTCGAGAAGTTTAATTGTGCACAATTGACTGCACTGCGTCAAAAAGGCAAATAAAGTGGCACAAATGTGGTTCATGTTCTCTATGTTCTCATCACTGGCTTAAAGTTATGTGCCATACAGATTCATGTGGATCCCCTTGTCGCTAATTTAAAATGCATTTAGTTTATTTAGTAGATGTAGAAATGGGTCTTCTGCTGTAGGAATGCGTATGTCTTTCCCTCTACGTTTTTATCCTTTGCAGTGATCAGTTTAAATCTTTAGTATACTTTGAGTTTATTTCCCATGGTCTCCCAAGTTCTTAGCTTTATTAATGTCCTCCACTGTTGATGGGTTTAAAACCTGTCCCTCGTATCCCACTGACACAACATTCAGACCACTGTCGAAATGTGAGATATAGCTTTTAAAATGTTCCCATGGTCCCCCTTGTCTGATTTCAGATACTGTTAAGGCCTTGCTTGTTATTCCCTAGTGCCTCCCAAATATGCAACTTTCTGATGTAATTCCAAGTTTTGTGTGTGGACTCCATCTGGAAACACAACTGCTACTATATTGGATATATTGCTGTGTTAATGCACAGCATTTTAAAGTTCACTCAGCACTCACTGTAATCATACAATCGTCTTGAGTTGTCTGATGATGTGAACACTTGCAAGCCATAAACATGTTTTTTTATTATTTTTTTATTTTATCACTTTCACCCTTAGGTTTTTCCACTATACTGTTTGTGTCAATTTGAATTTCTCTCGAGGGGGATAAATAAAGATACATCTTATCTTATCTTTCCCATCCATGACATGGAATGCTGTATAAATTAGAGCCAAGAAATGATAACCTTAGCTTAGCATTGGAACTGCATGTAGGGGAAATCAGCTAGCCCCACTTGTCATTTTTACATTACTGTTTGTGTATAGATGAAAGAAACAAGATATAACATGTTACTTTATCAACTCTAGAGCTGCTGGTAGGTGGATTTTTAAACTTTGAACAGCTGGCTAGCTAAATTCCACCTTTTTTTATCCTTGTGCTAAGCTAGGCCTCCTCAAGCCTCCATACTCAAGCAAACATTACAGGGGGATCTATCTCTTGGTAACAAGTGTATTTCCCAAATACACTTGTTACCACTTGGGTTAGGGTTAGAGTTAGGGTTAGGGTTCCCAGCTGGGTTCCCAGCTGGTTCCCTTATCAAACAGCAGTAATAACACATTATAAACACACTTGTATGCTCGGGATGGGCTTTGGAGTTTGCATTCCAGCCTCCAGTATCAGGCAGGGGAGTGTTGGTTCAGGGAACAGAGTGAAGCATTGGGGAGGGGAAAGGAGTTTGTCAGTGCACACTTATTAGCCTGAAATATCCATGCAGCAGCTGCACCATTTCCGCGGCAACACCTGTCACCATGGCGCTGAGTTGTCGACATGCCTCTGTGTCAATGTCTGCATGTCTGAGGGCGCTGCACATTCACAGCGAGGTAGGCCAATGAGAACACACAAACTTACTTCCCAAACTAATGTCCTGGAATGTACAACATTTAATATATGCACACAAAGCGTGTACACACACACACACACACACACACACACACACACACACACACACACACACACACACACACACACACATACACACACACACACACACACACACACACACACACACACACACACACACACACACACACACACACACACACACTAGAGTTCCAGGGAGCCGTAAAGTATGAAAATGTGGTGTAATACAAGCAGAAATATATTTTTTTAATTTCTTGGTTGCATCCTTCCATATTTTCTCTCTCAGCCTCTCTCCCTGCTCCCTCTTTGCTCCATTCCTTCTCTCGTCACTCAGATGGGGAATTTTGTGTTTCCATGACAACCCAGCGGTGGAGGAAATGGATTAGATACTCTGCACTATGCCGGGGGTGTGGTAGCTGTATGTGTGAGAGTGCAGGATGGGGGGTGGGGGTGCTTATTGGGTGTACAGCTTGTAAAAGAGGGATTGGGGTTATGGTTGCGTGTGTGTGTTGGAGAGACTGTATAGACAGAGTGGGGGTAGAGGATGCCCTCAAACCACAGTGCACCAGATGGAAGACTTTGATCCCCTTAAAAAACACATTGTTCTATCTTGCTGAGTGAATATAAACCAAATTACAGTCAGTTGCAATGTCCCTCATGTTTTGATCCTCTGTGCACTACCTATGGGCAGAATACATGACCTCACCGTATCTTTGTTTTATGCACTTGACCCTTGACTTGTGTCCTAGTAAAATGACACCTTGCAGACCAATGCAAGGACACTTCTCTCCTTCTATCTTCTCTGTGAAAAAATCATAACAACCATGCTTTCTCTGTCACCCTAAAACCATACTCACTCCTGTCTCCCAGTCTACCCCCTGTCTGATTTCCATCCTCCCAGCTGAGAAAACAGGCGCGAGAGCTCTTGGCAGAGGAGATGAGGCGAAAGAGCGACAGAGAGAGCTAGAGAAAGAAAGAGTAGAGAGGGGGCTTTTCAGATGAACAGAAAAAATGGTTTGCTGCTTTGAAAGGAAGCATTGTGTTCTTCCACATTGCCACAGCTCCATCTCTGTGATTTAGTTGAGCCCACAGCCAGCACATTACTGTGTCTCTTTAAATCAGGGTAGTGTTAGCCTTAGCAACGTTCAGGCTCCAGTGCTCCAGTGCTCCTGCTCAATGGCCTCCTCCTCTTCTTTCAGCCAAAGATCTCTGAACTCCTGCATTAACTCTGCCTGTTGGGCACATTCCACTCTGCTGAAATAATAAATGACAACAGGGTGTTTGGAAATTATGTAAGAAACATGGTAAATATAGTGTGTTTAGTAAACCTATGGGATAAAGATTAATAATGTAAAACCATTCATTTCTTTTTTAGCAACTAGCACATGAATTGTGTTTATACTTTTCTCAGCCTATCAGTGGATATTACTTTGTTTGTTGTCGTGCAGGACAGTCAGAGTGTATTTTTGGAGCTAGCTGAGTGAGCCAACAGAGGAAAAAAAGACCCAATTCCTTTCTTTCCCTGTTAATTTTTTATAAGGAGTATCCATCCAAAAAGCAGTGGAGTCACTTCCTGTCTCTCTCTGCTCTGCTTGAGGAGAAATCACATTAACCCACTGCTGTTTCTGTCTTTGGTCTCTGACACTTTCATATGCAATCTCCAATAAGTGTGTCATTTGGATTTAGGTCCTGGTTAAGTCTACTGTGGCATAAATGTATATATTTCATCCCAGAGTTCTTCCCTGGTTAAGTCCGGATAAGCTGGTCTTTATCCCTGCTGTGTTGCGAGTGTGCATTTCCACAGAGCCTTGCTCTGTCCTCCAACATGTGGTGACCCAACATGCTGCTGCTCAGAGACAGCTGCAGGATGGGAGAAGGAGGGAGGGAGGGGGCAGGGAAGGAAGTGAGTGGTGGAGGATGAGGAGGAGGGAGGGTTTCTTCCTTTTGCTGGACTTCTGACAGGGGAAAAAATTGGAAAAGGCGCGGAAACTCACTTCCTGTCCCGCCACAAGCAGCCTACATCACATCCTGCTCTTTCCTTAAAAGGCTCAGATGTGATCCTCCTCTGCCTGAAATGTGATTCTTGTTTCCTCTCACTGAGACTGCCTGGCAGCTCACACACTGTGTCTGCTCTTCCTTCTGCCCCAGTTTTCTGATGAGAATGAAATCAGATTAGAATTTGGTTACGAGTAAATTCAAGAAATGTGCTTTTCAATACGTTTCTGTGTTTGTATGAGAGAGTGCCTTCTTCACTGACTGACCCTGTGTGTCTGTGGGTTGCCACATCCCTGCTTACATGCACATGTGTCACATTCAGGATGTGACGATGCCGGTTATTCTGTCTTGTGTCCTGGCTGTCTGACTAATGTTATTACCTCACACAGGCAGTCCATTGTGAAGTTCCGGTCATCTACAGTTTCCCTTCTTTGGACAGGCCCGCTATACATCACTGATTTGATGTTTTCTTGCCTGTGTGTGAGTGTGTGTTGCTGTATTGTGTATATCTCAGTGTGTATAATCAGCAGGAATGTGCTTAATTAAGCGAGATAGGGTGGGGGGTGTAAAAGGGGCAATAAAAGAACAATCTCCCTATTCTGCTGGGTCTCCCCTCAGGGAAATGGATGAAACATGGGGACACTGAGGACAGCGGGCGTCTCTGTGAGTCACAGGATGACAAATATCAGCTGATTAAGTAGCTTTAAAGCTATTTCCAAGCTGTATGTGATGCATATTGTACTCATATGAATAACACATCAACTTCCTTTCTTTGTTAGGAAAGCTCTCTAATGGAAGCAAAATGTAGACTTCCAGTGAATCAAACTGGGACAAACCCACTGTGCTTTATTATGTCTGACTCATCCACTTGTGTCTGCGTGTGTGGGATATTCTTCTCTCTGCTCTGCCATGTTTCCTGCATATGCTTCTCACAGTGTTGCCAGCTATGACTAATGGCTGAATATGTTTGTCTTCTGCAGGTCTCTCAGCTCAGCCAGGTCCTGAGCAGAGCCAATAATGCCCACTGCGTAGATTTGTAATGAAGACGTGTAGAACAGAGAAAAGCATCCAGGCAGGGGCTAACTGTCGCCATGGCAACCACATAATACAAGGAGAGAATGGGGTGAGAAGAGTCAGCCATTTTGCGTATGTGAATCTGCAGTGTTTGATGTTGATATGCTTGTATGTGTGTGATTAAATTGTACAATGATAATGATTAGATTTTTTTTTTTTTACCAAAATGAAGGAATCTATGTATAATAAGGGGAAAGTATTGTGTTTTAAAACTAGAACATTTTAAATTAACTTTTTCAGATATTCTCTTAAATGTCTCATAGCTGTTGGTCTTGCATCAGCTTCGCCCCCTTAGGCAATAGTCACCTTAACTTACAGAAATTACATTGGCTGTCAGATACATGAAGCACTAGTCGCCATCTCTCCAGCTTCTCTGTCCCTCCTTCCATCCCCCAACATCTGCAGCAGTGCGTTAAAGTCTGCTCCTTTTGTTTTGGTTGGTGACGTCTCATGGGCTATTTATAGGGTTATATGTTATTGTGTAAGAGATGGTGAAAGGCATAAAGAGCTGGAGTAGGCTACTATGTTCCCTGCAGTGGCCCCAGGATCTCTTAGAGGAAAGATAAATAACATGTGGCTCTAGTATGATGTGGTGATGAGTTTAGGTTGAGAATTAGCTTTATGGATATAGACATGTTTAATAGTTTACCCAAAACCTTAGTGCCATTCATTTGTCCTCTGTATCGGACAGACATCACACATTATATAATGCCAGATATTGTGCAATTAAAACCCCTTTTTTATTTGATTTGATTGCCCAGCCAAAAGATTTGGAGCCAGATTTATGCCAAATATGTTGATTCAATTGTATTAATTGTCACTATGAGGACACATTGGTTGACCTGTTTGCATGACGTAAACAACAGTGAATGTTATGTCTTTCAGGTCTTAACTGTGCCAGGTTTCCATCATCAAAATGAAAGTGATCATAAATATAAATAAACAATATACTTTTTGTTGTTGTTGCTCTTTTACTCAAAAACAAAATAAATCTTCCTGCAATGACTTACGTACAATAACATTTTATAAATTTTACTGCATATTGTTTTGGATCATTTTATCAACAGAAGGAGCATGACAATAAAGTGATCAATTCATGGTCATCATGTAGCAAGTCTTAAGGGAATAGTTAAAATCAGGCTTGGTCTGTTAATTCTGAACATATATGTGAGGAGAAATAGTATTTTTAGAGTCATATAATGTCATTTCCCCCTCCTTTTCATCTAACAGCCACGAAGGACTACTTGAACATATCCAGCAAAGCTTGAGGTTGAGTGCTAAAGCTCTGCGGAATGTGGATCACATAGAGCAGAAAGCCCCAGGAAAGATTTTTAATACACAGCACACTAGATCTTACAGTATTTAAATATTGAAGGTGAGTCTAATGAATGAATAGTCTTAGAAATGTAAATCATGCACAAGGTTAACTTACTGAAAAGCAGCATACTGTGTAAGATATTAAATAGAAACACATGAACATAAAAGAAACAGCAAACACAAGCAATTTTAAATGATTTCAGGATCTTTTTATTTGAAATGTCAGTGTTCAAGAGAAAATAAAACAGCAATATAAATATTAGCATAAAAATAAGAGTAACACAGGGGTATAGCGTGGGGGCTAAGCATTTGATAAGAAAGATAATACAGCAGGATAGAGTAGTATTAATTCAGCAGCGGACGGACTTACACATATATAATATTTATAATCATTTGTTCATATGGACAGAAAGAGAATGAGAGGCATTCTTTCACAAATGCACGAGATAAAATCACCGCAAAAGAACATTAAGAGGTTACAGAAGGATAGAAACATTTCCATTTTTTTTTTGTTTTGTTTCTTTACAGGGTGATAAAAGATAGAAGAGAAAAAATGAACACAAAAATATGCGCAACACATATCACAAGTTAACTAGTCTACGTGTGTCACTTGTTTACTTATCTAAAGTTATCTTTAATTCATTTATTTACACTGAAGTTAGTTGGCTTCCATGGTGCTTAGTTACTACATTGCAACACAAACTGTTGAAGAACATCTCAGATTTTTATTCATTGTTTTTTTTTTTTTTTTTTTTTTAATCTGTGGTTTTCTTATTTTCTTGAAAAACAAAATGCAACACATTCCAGTAGTAAGCCACGCCTTGTGGAGAGGGACTTTTGAAAATGCTGGACGTGGTCCCTACTATACAAACAACTGGCTCTTACCATCAACAGGATTTGTGTTTATTTACAGTGGGGAAGAGCCTCACAGGACCAGGGAGTCGAGGGGACAGGTGAGAGGTAGAGAGGCCAAGGTTTCCCATTGATTTCAATGGAGGAAGGATATTTCAAAGGGCTTTTGAGTGGCATCTCCTCACCAACAGGGACAGCTGTGCTTGGCTCTGTTGACCTCTACCTGGGTCAGTGCATTAGAGAAGGTTTAAGGGGTGGGTGGGTCAACAGTGGTTCCTCTGTACATTCAGTGGGTAGAGCCAAGGTTGTTTCCCATCCCCCACCCCCCCGTGGTCAATGTAATGGTGCCACCTCAGTCTGTGTACCTCTCACCACACTCACTTCACCCTCACTGACCCAGCCTGCAAGCTGCCTTTTTTCATGCAGTTGTATCTGGCCAGAGCCCTGACAGACAGATGGACGGCAAAGTAAAGACTTCATATCTTATACAAACAACTCCTCTATGCTATTGAATCATTATCTCCCAAACGAAAAAAACAAGTTACTGTGACACATCAAGAAGTTTCTTCATCACTTCAGGATGGAGAAGGGAAATACTCTGTGGAGGCCCTAGCGGTCTAGAAGTGTCCAAAAACTCCTAAGCACTTAAGTTTACCACATTTATGCGTTTCTCTAAAGACCAAAGTGATTACTACCCCTACATCATCTCATCTTCAGAATACGAACAGTGCATTTCTCATTGTTTGGCTCTCAATGTGGGGTAGTGGGGGGAGCACACGAGCTGGGTGTGAGGAGGGGAGGATAGAGGGAGCAGGGCAGCACGACATGCTTGTGCCCATCTGGAGGTGTTATACAAGGAGTCAGTGCCTGCTGCTGCACCACCTGAGTGGACAGCATGGCTCATGACTCCATGACACAAGGACGTGCGACCCTGCCCTCTGCCAGCCGTTCCTCCGGGTGCATGCTCAGGTCATAAAAAATATCAGAGATTAAAATCTTATCTTTTTAAACTATGATTACAAAAGTAATGTTCTTTTTGTGTCAAATAAATGCTACATGTGCATTGTATTGACCTGCGATTGGAAGGAGGATAATAGATTGAGCACATCCTCCTCTTTGCTTTTGCAATGCATAGTTTGCAATTCTAAACTAGTATATGTGGTTTGAACCTTAAAGAGCATGCAGAAGAGTTTGTAATACCTGTCAAACAGCAGCCTTATATCCACAGGCTTTGAGATCCTGCAAGGCTGACCCTACATAAGAATATAATGGATGGCAACTAGCATACTTTACAAGAGCTGACTTTCCACCTCGGGGAAAGAGCACAATAAATCCAACATGAAAGACATTAACATTTCATCTCTGAATACATCACTGCGTATAGCCTTGTCATACCAGCAAGGTTCTTTACACTGAATCTCTTTGTCCAAGTTCATTTGATTTTGCCAAAAGAAAAAAGGAAAAAAAAAAATCTCACTAACCCCCCATACCCTGCCAAAAATATCTACCGACAAAGATTACATGAGCAATACTAGACCTTCAGCACAACACAGGTTACACCAGCAACAACCTTCAGCACATTCAGACTCTTCAAGGCCCTCAAGAAACTCTTTCAAAGAACCATCAACATCGTCCGTGTGGTCAGAAGTGATTTGCTGTCAATGTTTAGACAGCAGTTCAGTAAGATACCTAATAGTGGGGTGTGGGGGGTTGAATTTCTCATCAGATTAAGCCGGATTTATCATTCCTCCATCTCTTGCTGTCCCGCTCTACTTCTTTTCCTTCTTGGTGGACTTCTTCTTGGAGGCAGGGGTCTGAGCGGCCTTGGGGGGCTCAGGCTGGCCTGAGGCCTGGGGTGGGGGCAGTGCCTGCTGGGTGGCCTGCTGAGCTGTGGCCTGCTGCTGCTGCTGCTGCTGCTGGGGGTTGGAGGTGAGGGTGGCCGTGCTGCCAGGGATGTACACATTCTGGCGATAGTCGGGGACGTGCTGCAGGGTGAACTGGGGGCTGTAGCGGGTGCTCAAGCCCATGGTGCCGGGCCCCAAAGTGGCCGTAGCCTCGCTCACTTCTGGGGGAAAGAGGGACAGAGTGGGGGAATCAGGGGTAAGATGGGAGAGGAGAGAGGGATGAAACTTGTTAGATAACTTAAATTCAGTGTTATATACAAGCAGTGAAATGAAAGGGAGATTAAACATAATGTATTTTTAAACTGCTATATATTCAGTGTGAACTCAAAAAAGAGCACAAATAGGAAAATAAAGAACAAAAGAGGAAGAGGAGGTGTTACAAAATGGTTGTGTGCAGGCATATTTTTATCACAGATGATGACTCTATCTCCCTAGCACACTCCTCTGTGTTTCTGATTGTCTATAACGCATGCCCTGACTGTGTGCGCATGACGTAGCTGCTCAGCTCATAATTCTCCCACAGCCCCTGCATTGCAGAGCCAGAGACACAAACGCTCCCTGCCCCCATCCTGTAGTCCCTCTCAGCCTATATAAACAAACATATGGACACAAAAACTTCCCAGTTAACTGCATTGACTTCCAGTGGACCAAGGAAGTGACGGAAAACATCATTTTTTTAAAATACTCTTTCTGCTCTCACACTATATTTTTCTAACTGTTTGCATAATTTCTCATGCGTTGTCTTATCAATTCAGCAACTTCAGCTACAGAGGATGAATGACCTTACTTATTTGTTCCTGATGGCACAAACTGTTCATTATGTCTAACTTTGTGCTGACATGCAGGTTACCACTAAGCCAAAGACAGATCCCTTCTCTCTGTTCACTCTAAATGGAAAAATTCCACACCACGTCCGGTGCAGTGTCCAAGAGGGGGCTGTGTGTGTGTGTGTGTGTGTGTGAGTATGTGTGTGTGTTTGTGAAGGGAAGGAGATGTGATGTGTCAATGGTTGCAATAACAGTGGAAACATTGACTTGACTCTATTATAAATAATAATTCTTGTTTGTTGCCAAACAATATACCAAAACATTTTTTTCCCCATACAAAATCTTATTTGTTAAGTTTGTCCTTCCACCATTTCTGTGTTTTGCCACTGCATCTGAAGCTGCTCAGCTTTGCTTTTAAGGCCAAATTTATGTGTATTTTTCCATGTGATGTGACTACAAAGCCTTCCACAGAAACAGCCCAAGGGTGAGTCACCGAGTATTTGTGAGTCCTCTGTGCTGGCAAGGCAGTCATTGCAGGAACGGAGGAATAGCACAGGAGAAAGAGGATATGTCCAGTGATCTACTTGACTTTATGTAGGAGAGTGAAGGTTGCATATTACATAATTATTCATGCAGACCTATAGCCTTTGGGTTATGATAAAACAATGTGCATGTGATAAGTGTGTACAGTGGAAACATGCATCTCTGTCCTGTTATTGAATTCAACACATAAACTGCAGTGTTTATCTGAGGAACTGCTGGTAGCTACATCCACTGCCTGAATAATATCTGAAGCTTCCTCTGGACATTGGCCATTCACTGGTACACAGCCACTACATGCAGTAATGGAAACATCAATGTGTACTGAAAGAGCTTCATCAATGAAAAAGTCTGGCTAGTTGCCCTCCAACCAAAGAGGAAACTAAATAAACAACCGTCACTCATGCACTGAATCTGAGCGGATGAGGATGAAAACATGTTACAGAATTAGAAGATGTAATGTTGGGAAGGAGGAGAAAGATAACGAGGTATAGGACTCACCGTTAGCTGCAGCCATCAGGGCCTGGAGCTGCTCTGCTTCAGTTGGGGGCTGGGGCCAGGGGCCAGTTCCCATGGCAACCTCAGGTCCTCCAGCAGCCCTGTTACAAAAACAAGGAAAAAAACAAGCGTAAATAAATTGTGGTTTGTCCTGTACATTGTGTTTGTTTATCTCAGTGACTTTGACAGTTGGTGGTTTATGATGTAAAGGCAAAGCAGCTGACAGCGAAGTACACAGCCTGAGGAGAACTCAGCAAGGATAACAAGGAGGATGTATAGTATACAAAGCATGGTGTGTCTCAAACAAACACACACTCTAAAACACACTCTTGTTAAGGCGTGTACAAATGTGTCTGCACACAGACACACAGTAGCAAGCGTGTTCAAGCATTAAAACAGAGTAAACACTGCACAACTTTCACACACTCTCCGGAATGACCATGGGCACTGCACCGTCAACTACATCTGATTAAATATTTAATGATCCCACCTTTAAAGGAAATAGCTGTCTGCATAGCCACACATGCAGCGCTCAGTGAACGCTAAACATTTCCATCTGGGCAAACTTTACCTTCAAAGGCTTGTTTATTTAAAACCTGCAATTTGCATGTGGGGGGGAACAAAGGAGAACGCAGAACTGCGATCTATTATGCTCACCTACTTTTTTCCATTCCCACACATGTGACACACCAACAAAAGCTCTACAACACTGACAACTAGGTCGTAATACTTTAATCCTGGTTCTGCTAGTTTTCCTAAAGTGCTAATAAACTTCCTTCTTTTGGATTTTTTTGAAATGGTGGTTTAGATGTGCCATAAAACTGCAGTATTTTATCTTTATGTTACTGGTACACAGTCAGGAAAAAAAACTAATAAATGTCACTGCACTTCATTAGAGGCCCTGCAGAAGACACAAAACAATCATCCTGGAAAACCTGCTTCTAGAGTTATCCAGCAAAAACAATAAAAAATGGTTTAAACTACTCTCAACCTCCTGATTTATGATTCTTTGCCTGCAATACATTGGCTATTTAACTGTTTTAGGTAATAACAAAAAACAACTGAGGCCATTTAGTGGAGGATCATTAGCCCGCAGACACATGGCTAAAAAGGTTTTGGTGGATTGCACAGCTCCAAAGAGGACAGTTAATGACACATCAGGGATTAAAAGGACACTGAGGTCTCAGGTCCTGCTTTCTAACAAATTTAGGCTGCGGTTATAAATTAGGAAAACCAGACTGTAGGTGGGTAGTTAGTGTGCTAAATGCATGGTATGTAAAGAAGCACACTTTGATGTTCTTTATTTAAAACCTCTTGGACAAATTGGTCTGCTCTCAGGAGTTCAGAGAAAGTAAAGGACACAACGAGGGAACTAGTGAAAAAGGAATTCTAACACAAAAACAGGGCTCTGTTTAAGAGCAGGTTGCCAGATCACACTGCCAAAACTCTGAAGTGGTTTTCACTTCAGTGCCAGAGAGAGACTAAAGAAGAGAAACATGCATGTCCTGTGCCAGGCAGCCAATGAGAAACAGGCTGGGTTAGAGCATTGTCAGTAGAGCCAGGGCAGCCATTTTGGGCCTCTTTACATCACTAAAGATAAAAAGGAATGCTTCATTTGTGCTAAATTAGCGTCCCACTGTACTTATCACATCCTGTGGTTCTTTTTAAGCGCTTCCTGTGGTCAGTGTTATCACTTCCTCTTGGCAATATAGTAAACTGTGGTCCAGTGGGATGTCCCTGGTTGACCAGACAGTGCTATCGTTTTTCCTCTGCAACATTACATGATGTGTTTGGTCTCTCAAGCTTCCTCTTGTTGTTGTTTTGCTTCTAGACATTAACTATAAACTTAATTTAAGCCCTACAGACAGTCACACGGTGCACATGCTGGTAGCCATCGTATCTACATGTTGACCCAAAGAGTCCTGCTTACTTTATAGAGTAACTTTCCAACCTCTAACAGGCTTTAAAAAGAAAACAGTCATGAAACAACCGTCTTCATTTTCTCTTTCGTGTTGTCGTCCAGTTGATAAATCACATGAAAAAGCCACATGTGGTGATTTGAGCTACAACCATCACAGACATACATCAAAGGCAACACTGTATGGTAAGCCAGTATTCTTGGAGGAAAAAAAAAACAAGAGCTCTCAGACTACAATGATTATATGTATAGCACACATACAAGGCATAGCAAATCTACCAAACACTGCACGCAAACTCAAAAATGTCACAATCCTTTCTATGCCACAGCAGGCATTGTGGCCTATGCACATTGATCAACAAACCCCATCAAATTTTGAAGGAAACTAACAGAAGCTATGGGTTAGGTACATACTACACACAGCACAGCACTCAACTGCAGTGCACTACCTAAAAACAACTCTCTGCCCTTATTAGCTGATCAGGTCCCTCTTACACTGAACAGTCACTTGACAAAACTGAAAACTGAACAGCTACTAAGGACAGTGAGTGCTCATATAGTGCCTATGGCTAAATTAGTACCTTGTCCCATCCTTCGGCGTCCATCGTATGTGTGTACCGTATGGCATGTGGGGTCTAGAAACACAACAAGTTATACAGTCTGAAAGAACCATTTGGTATTTGAAGGCTGGGGTTAATGAAGAAAAATGCTGTCATTTCAAAATATCAGAGATTGAAAGGTATTTCCTCACTAACATGAATTATGTCCAATGTATCTATAATCCCAGCAGTATCCCTTAAGAAGTGGCGTGTGTCTCTACAGGGAGAAGCCTTGACTCAGAATGTGTTGTGCAATCATTGTTGTGAAAACTGTTACTGCTCACATGCCATTTTAGCCCACACAGTATGGGCAAATACCAATAATCAACCACCAGCACACACACACTCACTCAAACACACAATTGAAATAAAGAGATACAATGAATCTATTGTAATTTAACAGACAAGTCACTGATGTCAAAAATTACATTTTAAGTAACCATCAGTTTCATGTCTGATGGCAGAAAATGAAAAGAAAGCAGGAAGGATAAATACTCTATCCCTTCCCCCACTGCCTCTGGTCACCGTCCCTCATCAGTAGTACTGAGTGATGGCACACAGGCTCAGAGAGCGCAGAGAGGAGAGGAGCAGAAGGGGGAGGGGTAGAGGAAGCTGCGGCAGCCATTTTATAAAGCCGCCTGGAAACAGGCAGGGATGCTCATTCAGGAGTGTATATCAGGAATCAGAACTCACTGAGAAGAGTCATGTATTTAAATATTATCATACATTGCATCATCACTACAATGTAATTGAAAGTCAGATTCAGATGGTTGCATTACGACTTCAGTATTTTACAATCTGGGCAGACTGCAAGTTCTCTCTCCCATCCCCCCTTCTCCTCTCTTTATTTCTCATCCTTCATCACTCCCTCTGTCTTTATGATAAGCTTGCCTTGTGCAGCACAACAACATGCTTTTGACATTACGTAGCATTTTATCGGTATGTTTGTGTGTGTGTGTGTGTGTGTGTGTGTGTGTGTGCGCGTCAGTTTACTCACCCGCTAGGTCCGGGTCTCTGTCCCTGTGTGAAGCGCCAGTCATTGTTTGGGGGCTTTTGCTGTGAAGAGAACAGAAGATGCAACATGAAATGCATGTTTCATTGCAACAGCAGTGACACGTTTCTGAGGTGTACTTTATGGGTCATAAGATGTTGTTTTGTGGCCGACACATCTGTTGATGATTGTGTATGTCTGTGTGTATTCTTTTGTGTTTCTGTCTGTGATTTAGAAAACCTTCACAGTTTTTCAGTAAGGCTCAACAAATGGTTACAGATGACAACAAATATCTGGATGCTCAGACATCCATGTTGTTCCAAGAGCTTTGGAGCATAAAATGTGGCAGAGGAGCATGCTCACACAGAGACTGATACGATACAAACTGGGTCTCTGCTGAAACTAAAAACAAAAGGGCAGACAATATAGAAAAAAGTTGTTTATTTTAAAACCGGAACTTCAAGGAGAAAAGGCAAAGATGGCACCTCAGTGGTGATAAAAAAAAGCCTCTTGCTTCTCTTTCTTCTCTCATCTATATATATATGTCCCTGCTTCTCTCTATGAATGTCTTCAAGTCCATTGCACTTCTGTCCATGTCACTATGTCTTTTCCATCTCTCTCGCTCTTCCCCTCTCTCCCAGCCTCTCTTGTTGTGCAGTGATGCAGAGAATAGACCCTTGGCTTGGCTCCAGATTCTGCCGCCTAATCGACACAAGAGCTCCCTGGAGAGAGAGGCCAGCAGGATGATGTGCTGCATTATTAAAAGAGCTGTTCTACCCTAGTGAATGATGGAAAGAGGCAGGAAGAGAGCAGGATAGAAAATAGAAAATAGCTCAAAGATACCTCTACAAAAGGAAGACTATTGCAGGATAAACTGATGACAAGAATAAATAGGGCATCTTTTACAATATAAGGACATGAAGAATGAGTGCACCACTGAATGGTGACTTACTGAATGCATCAAAAAAACAAACAGTCAGATCGTCGGATTGTTGAATCAAGTGACACTAGGAAGTGTTATGTATCCATGCAGGAACAACATATGAGAAGTGCCATCCTACGATAATGAGAGCATCAAAGAAAACGATACAGAAGTAAAGGCGTTGCATAGCAGTTAATGTCCCTCCAATATACAACACAATTATTGAACAACTCCATAATGTGTGAAGTGTAAATAGATGTCAGTGGATTAAATTTCATTGTTGTCTACAAGAGAGCAAATTAACCTTGGTGGTCACTTAACATAATCAGTTGAGTATTTAATACTCAGGAAAAGGAAAGCCTGCCAGGTTACATCCTCATACCAAATTGCAATACCAGCCCTCATAAATGAATTTATTACAACATGAAACCATAGTGGATGAGGATAAGAAGAGGAGGGCATATCTGAACTTTTATCCTCCGTCAAAACACAGCTTGGTCGACTCTAAAAATGGACTTAGAGATGTGTGATATATGCGTGGGCATGTGAGTCTGTCTGAACTTTGTTGATGAGAGAAAAAGATCAGGGATGAGTGGAGGCAAACATCCACGGAGAGGCCCAGCATTCCAGCAGTGTGACTCGTTCTCACTGCACAAACACACACGTCATTTCCAAGGGCAGATCCCACTGCAGTCATGTGGAATAAGGGGTAACTGGAATATTTGGGCCCCACTGTGAGCTTAAGGTAAAAACATAGTGGTGTGATATGCTGTAATGTAATCACATATGCTTAATTTGGGGTGGTTTGCCTGCACTTGAACATCAGAAGCAGACAGGCTTCTATAAAAATGCAATTGTCTTTGGCTCAAGCAGGAAGTCAGACTATTTTCAAACCCTCATCTGAAGTGCAAACAGTTAAGAGTTGCTGAGTTGAGATGGTTTAAGCAACAGTCACCAAGGATAACAACTCCCAAGCCAAGTTTAATGGCTTGCAAGGATACAAATCTAATTGCCTTTTCAGCTCCAATTATGTGAGCATCTTTAACTGTGCTTGTTTGTTAATTATAACTAGTACTATTATTAGAGTCTCTGAAGTGAGCTGATCAGTTAAGATAGAGGGGATTAAGTATTCAAATGCACAATACAATTTTAGTTAGGTTTTAAAGATGGAGAGAGAGAGCGAAAGAGAGAGAGAGAGAGAGAGGAGAAGGTGAGACAGACTATTCAGGCAGCCATGCAGAGAGGTGAAGGGATTACAGTTCTGTGGGCCTGAATTATTATCCAATTGAAAGACTTTCATACTACCCAGGAAGCTTTAACGCTGTCAGTCTACTTCCTTTACATCTTTAAGTTGAGCCAAAGCACAGTTCGGGTTCCTCAGAACTCATGGTACAATAGCTTAAGAACTCAGTCAGGCAGTAATTCATCAGTTGAGGTACTATCATCTTTAGAGACGAGAATCTGAGAACTTTGGATTCATCGGGGGGCATAAACTACACTGATCAGCATGTGTGCACATCTGCCAACATCCAGTATGTTTGTAAATATGCTACTGTTAACTTTTCTAAAACATCTGGTTTACTGGTTGACACTTTGTTTGTCATGAATGGAAGTTATGTGTTTGTAGTGCCAAAGGTCTATAAAAGTACATCAGTATTTTTTCTTGCTGAGTCTACACTCACACACACACACCGACACACACTCAGTATGGGTGTTAAAAGAATCATGGCTTAACTGCACCTGGTGATGTCTGAAAAGAGGAAGTCCTTCCTCTTGGTCTGATAACCTTCAGCACACACACACACACAGCACATACAGACATATTCACTCAGTTTCCCAGCTCTCTTACATTATTTCCAGAGACGGTGCCCTTGCTAGTCAATGATTACGCCAGTGGAAATTGGGATATATAACCCATACGATTCCATTCAACAGTTAATTCACTGTAACACTGAGACAGAAGAAAACACAGCATGCGGTGCTTGACTTTAATATTGCTATCCCTTGAACAAATATCATGACTCAGCTGACAAAACCCTTGAGGACAGTTTCACTGAATCGCATGAGCCAGTTTGTTGCATGTGCAGCGTTGTCATCCATAAAAAAGACTGTTTACAAAACACTCCGCCTAACTCAGTACACGTGCCAACCCTTATACATTCCCCACAGACTCAAATATTGGATAACTAACCCAAGATCACGGTCATGGCAATGTTCCGATCCAGATCTGACACCTCTAGTTTTACTACAAAGGCAGGGAGGTGTAAAATTCCCAAGATCATGAGAATGTTGTTTTTTGATGAAGATCTACGTGTTTCAGGCCAATGGGAAGCAACAACATTTTATTTGATTTACCAATATTTGGAGAATGTTTTTGTTGCAAACTTTGTGTTAGTGGTGTAAGTTACCAGCACACCTTAAATGAATAAAAGATACAAAGAGGGGAGTGACTGACAATCAGGCACCAAGGCCCAAGTGTCCTGCTAAAGTTACACACTGCGGGATCGCTCCTGGTGCCTGCTTTGTACACACAATCTCTCTCTCACACACACACACACACACACACACACACACACATAAACACCCACAGTGATGGCTGCTGCTCTAAAGCTGTTATAGACCATGCTGTCTGTCACTGTGGCACACGTGCGTAAAGCCATCCTTT